>NC_071980.1:5845187-5985510 GCF_026283585.1 Hylaeus volcanicus | reverse complement strand
CGCGGTAGCGTATGAGCGCGGACGCCTAGTCGCTCCAACGGTATACGCGCGCTCTGATTGGTCAGTGTTTTCCGTTAATATCTCCTCAACGAAGCCTCGGACAACATTTTCGCTAAGGAAAAAGTTGTTTCAAATCACCTCCCGAACCACCCCTTTCAACGACTTCCAATATTTTTGGGACACCCTGTGTTTATGATATTTCTATTGGCTCGAACATACAGAAATTTGGTAAATCAACGACGTAGAATTTACGTAACGAATTGGTAACGAAACAGACGTCATTAATGCTAAACAAATTTGAATACGAATCTTGTTTAAATTATTCAAATTGATCCGTGATTTTCGAGTCATACAATATTCGAGTATTTTCTTTTTGTGATTGTTCTCCCTGAAAAGGAAGAACTGAAGCACGTCTTGGAAATGAATAGACGATAACGTTTGTTTCTCGAACCGCAGAATTCATAGACCTCCACGAAATTCTACTTTCTCCGATTCCATTTTCATGCATCACGGAACAACGACACTGTTACCGTAACAGCTTCCTTTCTTGCCGCGGTCGTTCTTTTGTTCTTCTTTCTATTTTTCCATCTACAGCGGTATATTCGATCGAAAGATAAAATGTTGATCGGTATTTAGAACGCGTAATCGTAGGTTCGAGACGTTTATGCGAATCAGAGTCACTTTCTTTCCGCTGTTGGTTCAAATCAACGAAAACTGATTTTCTTTTATGCATTATGAACGCGGTTGTAGCACGAATTAAGGAAAAAAGTATTACAGGAAATTGACAAAGTGGCGACGCTTTAAACTTAAATCTTCGATTTTTCCAATAAATTTGTAACTTTAATTATATTGTCATATATCTATTTGTAATGGCCCGAAAAATATAGTACTTTTTAGGATTTCAAAAGTATCCTAACTCACGACATATCCAGAAGTATTTTTTAATCAATCAATTTCAATTAGTTCAATTAGTCTAACGAAACGTCTCATAGTATATAAGCAGTTATAACTTCGGCACTCTAAACATTGTTTTTTTAGTAGAAATATTTTAGAGTGACCTTAGACAAAAAGGATCTTAACAAAAGGAATTCTAATTCTTGACCCAGAAAAAGAAAACAGATGAACTAATGAACTTGGACACTTGGAGAAATTACCTTTCAAACATTGTAATTCCCTCATTAAACCATACAATTTTTGTTTTATCACATTTTATCACACATATTAAATAAATTTAACGAGGTTTTATTATATTTCATCTTCTTATGTTAGAATTATGGATTTATTTGTTGTTTCTCTCAACATATTTTTCAAGACTTTAATTGCCTTATATATTTTGTACTTCGTACAATTAAATTGTATAAAATATTATCAATATTTCCATGTCCTTTTTTACATTAGGAATAGACCTAGATTATCCTTCAATTCTTATCCTTCAATTTCTTGGAGGTGGCATTATCATGCTATTTCAAGTTTCTCATTTAGTTTCATTTTAGTGGTATTTTCACGTTATTCCCGTTTATATCGCACAATCGCACATTTTAATTTTAATTCTTTTTTATTTTTTTAATTGTCTGTTTTAGCGCAACACTATTGCGATATTAAATATTAAAGTTTCAACTTTTTAAGCTCTGGGCACAATTTAGAAGATTGTCACAGTTCTTAAACGTACAGAATTATAGTAACTATTTTAAAAATCTTCAAAGATTTAATTGAACAGATCATTAGATCGTTCGGCAAATACATTCACGGCAGTGATGTGCAGCAACACGCTGCTTAGGAAAGACTGTATCAAATAGTATCAGATGACGTCCGATAGCTGTGTAACTTTCATCCCCACTACTCGCTAATTTTCTCATGCCCCCTATCGCAACTAAGTAAGACCACTCCCTCACGGGCTTTCTTTTAAAGTTGTCAATCTATACACAAATGCTTGATTATAACGTATTTGGAAAGACATTTCTGTTAACTACGCGAACAAAATTATTCATCAAAATTTTGCCATTTTTCAAATGCGCGCAACTCCGTCGATTTTCATTGTACTGAGACAATTTTGTTATTATAGGTGAACTACTTTAGAAAAAAATTAATGTAAAATAGACGCGAGCAGACACTTTTTTTTTTTATTGTTTGGCGGACCGAAATTTAAAATGAAATTCTTGCAGTAAAGCGTTAATGGTTTCGATAATGTTGAAGTCATTGCAGACGGTTCGTTAGGAGAGTTTGTGATATACAGAGTTTCGCGTTACGATCTATTGCTTAAAACTATCAGACTAAACGTACGAAAATAAACTTACGATTAACGAAACCATGCAAGTAAGAGAGGTAATTTCTTCGATTCAATTGAAGCATCAAGTAGAGTTCTGTTAGGAAATCTCTGCGACTGATTACCAGAACAATCAATTAAACTCTGCCCAATGGTTTAACCGAGGGGATAGAATTGATCTTAACAGCATTGAATTTTTTTCTGTTCTTCGGTATACCCAATTATCATTATACTGTTCGTTATTAACTTATTACTCGTCAACATAATTTTACACGTAAATGGATGTATTTGATTCACAATCAACTGCGTTACTCCACATTTTAATAAGTAATTATTTATTTATATCCCGCTTATCTTAAAAAATTTGAAATGTATTTTAATCAATGGCGAATTTAAAATACTACAGACAATATAAAATAATATTAATCATGTTTAATTTAGTCAGATAATTAATTTAACTAATATCGTATGTGCGTCGAGAAATATGGTTAATTGCATAATCGTTAAGACTAATTTAGAACATCATAGGAAACATAAAGAAACTATTGCTAATGCCTTCGTCTAGAAATTATAATACTTTATCGGTTTTATCGGTATACTCGACAATTAAAACTTTCCAGTTTCTAGATGAAGGTAATCTAAGATTTCATCTCGTATCTCGTGTCTAATCATTATCCTGCTGGACGTCTTTGAAATTTAATACATCTTTAAAATCCGTGAAATAGGAATTCGCACGTACAGTGAAATTAGGAACACCGGATTTCAGGTTTAGATAAACCAAGACGAAAAAGAGCCAGGCATAACGATAATGCATTCTAATAAATTGCAATCTTCAGCTGGTAGAACTGGCTAAAGTAGTACGCTTCCGTGATTCGCTTACTTAATTGGGCTAATGGTATGCATAACTTTAATGAACGTATTTTAGGGTTTCGTATTGTTACACGTTTTTCATGGAAATCCAACAGAGAAATTTGATCGAATAAAAGTATTTTATTAAGGTTGGAATGTGAATATAAATTGATTCATAATACATAGTTACAGCAAGCAGATTTATTAGTACGTTTACGATTGTAAATATAGGTCTCTCGTTAGTTCGCAATAGCGTAATTATTAATCCATACTTATATCTTTTATTTTCTTTAGGTCTCATTCCGTGATTATGTGATATAATAACATTGTTATTTGTATAACAATATAAATTTCACGTCTTTCGTTTTTTTTTTTTACTTCATCCGTAAAAAATAATCAAGCGACAAAATCCATTTTCTTTTGGAGAATCGTCGGTTTAAACAAATTTAAAGTTTGTTTGCTAGGCATGCCTGTACTTTTACCTCTACCGCGTTTTCTCATTGATTTTTAAACAAGATCCACGCATTCTAATTTGTTTACATCGTAGGGATCCAAGTCGAGAACTTTAAATATTTGTGTCCTCGTCGCTGATATAATTAGCATATATAGCGACACGCAACTCGAAACATGCTTCGTGTGCTATTTAACAAAAGCTTCTTCAATTACGTACATTTCTCGAATTTCGTAAAATCCTTTTGTAGGATCGTAGGATTTGTGAGAATATTTCTCAATCTTCGAAAGATTCTAAAAATGTTTGAAAACATAGGTTTTTTGAATCGGTTGAACCAGAACATCCCCTTAACGCTGTGAAATCCTGAATATCCCAATATCCTGAAAGTTCGTCTTTTGCATAATTTGTCGCTCACTGTCGTTTCGAAGAGTCTATACATTCCGGGAATCGTTAACGTTGAGGTGTTCAAACTCGAAAGAATTTCAACGAGAATGCAATCCTCGCGAACATTACACTTCGTCGAACCTGTTTTTACGAATGTTCCTGTGCGAGACACGTTAGGATGGGAAAGAAGAAGAAAATGTTTGACGCAGAACTGAACTATAAAGATTGACGAGGAGCACGGTAACGTGTTGCACGTTCACTGTTGCACCGGAGAAACTAGCGTAGCGGTTGATTATTGTATCAGAAATCGTGTCTCTGTTTGGGAGCGGGGAGACCGGTTGCAGCGACGCCTATGATAAAGCATAATTCAGTTGTCAACGAGTTACGTTATAGGTGAAGGTCACGGAGATCATGTAGTACGATAAACGTCACCGAAAACCGAGTAGAATTGCTGTAACGCACGCAACTTCGTGTTTGCACTCGCGAGAAATAAAAAAGAAAATTAACAATACGGTCTAGACAATCGTAATAAAGGATTTTAATCGAATTAAAAGGATATCTTTCGCGTACGTTAATGAAAGGTGATGGATATGAGATTAAATGTTGTTTAATTATTTGCGAATGTAGGGAATATATCGTTATTAATTTTGTGGATTGAAAAGTTCTTATTCTTTTTTGAAAATAAAATTCAGATTAAAAGGACGAAAGTAATATACTCCAAAAATAAAATTTCAGAAAGATCTTTCTTGTGTATTAACGTAGGTAATGAATCTTTATAATGATTGCATGTTTACTAAATAAGAATGCGTTTATTTGATTGGTCATTGATGATAAAACATATCAGAAGAGAATTCGTCTTTAAGAATTTAACGACAAGTTATTTATAGATGTCCAAATTTTTGTTTGTTTTTTCATCAGTAAATTGCATAACTATCGTATATTTCATTTGGAGAACTCGTACGAGAATTATTTACGTTATTTTTTCGGTTGTGTCATTTTTATCGCGGATGATTATAGAGGTCGTAGCACTCGGCGACGGTAGCGAGAGTTGTGCGGTAATTATGTTCGAAGCTCTTTAAAACAAACCTTTTGTAAACACACAAGACTGCACCATGGTAACAACTGTGACATTAACGATCCGACAGTTGGTGTTTTATATGCTTACGTATTCTACTTTTCGTCCAAACATTAATTCCGATCGTTTTGTCATCCAAGTTACACAAGCAAAGTTCTTTACTTCTGCAACATTATTCTCTGAGTGATATTAAACGAATTCTGAAAGTGTATTATCATAGTTTGTTAGACAATTCGACTATTAATTAGTATTTTAGCATCTTACTAAGCAATTATTCAATGAAATATTTAATAAAGTACTTTGTAACTACTGTCCGATAAATATTGTCAAAGTTGCGCTGAACTTGAGGAATAATTTTTTTTTTAGTACTTCAATTTTTATTATTATTATTCATCCATTTTAACACAACTTTTTAATCAATCATTTATTCGCGTATATAATAAGTGTAATTCACTTATTAATATTTGTATTATATTCCACTTGTATTGTAAACATGATTTAAATCGATCTAGAGAGCTTTATTTATGTCTATACACGTGTTTTCGATTGCTTGCTTAACGGTAACGGATGAAATTTTCAAAGTCACAGCAGAGAACTTTTTTTCGAACGGATCGCGAGACAAAGTACACACTCGACATTTAAAACTGGCGCACTGTAAATAAATCGTATAAATCAACACGTCGTTAGACAATACTAGCGCCGAACGAACGGTTAATCATACGCGATAGAATTATTTAAATGTTGTATCTATTCGTGAAACCGTTATCGTCATTGGCGTCAAACATTTCCAAACGATAAGTCCTCTGGTTCTTAAATATACACCTGTGGCTCTCGAAGATTTCGGTTTCATGAAACAACTAAGAAAATTAATTCCATGAATGAGCCGGTAATGAAACTAAATCTGGATAGGATTCGTAAATTTGGCGAGGTTAAGAAATTGAATACTGTGATAAATGTTAGATTATATAATCTTGAATAATCTCGAGACGAAATTTCAACTTTGTAGAGATTTTTGCGAGTTCTAGTCCGGCAGCCAACGTGTTAAGATTATTTATAAAATATGCATCAAGACTAGGTTTCGGTTTAACGAGGCATTGTTTTTTTTAAGAAATATATTATATTTCTATATTATATACTATATATTCATAAGAAATCGAGTCCAATTAAAAATAGGAGCTTCGATAATGGACTTCGTTCAAACACGAGAGGAAATGGTTCATTCAAAAAGAAGAAATAAATTGATTTGCAATCAACAAGTGAGCTCCAGTAACAAAACGAAGTGCGGAGCTACGCGCAAGTGGCCGAAATTTTTTGAATTCGTCGCATGAATTTTTCAAAAATATCTTCATACGGAGAATGGAATGAATGACATTCATTTACAGCGATTTATATTTTAAGATCTAATTGAATATTGGGAAAAAGGACTGAAGTTTTCAATTTTTATTTTCGAAACTAAATGTCGGATGAATAAACTGTAAATATAAAGAAAGTTTCGTCCCGTCATTCTCTGTAAGGTGATATTTTTAAAAAGTTGTATACCATTCGAACAACTCGCGCGTAATAAATATAAAAGTAACTCGTTAACTTTAAATTAAGAACGAAGAATATCAGCTTCGTCTCTCCACTTTTTTACTTTAACGTTAGTTACCCGCACAAAGTATTTACGGGGGATGGGAATCTACCGTACAAAATCGAGCGTTCTCCAACGCGTTATAACGGACGACCATAACAGAAAGAAAAGAAACAAAAGGGCACCGAACACTTACTTTTTAACCCATTTGAGCAATCCCATCATGCCCATCGCGCACGTGGCGTATCGGCTGGCGACTCGCAGATAAGACTCGGCGAGTTGACAGGTGAGCACCGCGACGCTGACCACAGCTGTGAGCGCTAGTTTGGCGGGCGACGGGTACGAATCGAACCGATTCGCTTCCTTTTCGCGACTGACGATCGAACGAGCGGCCGTGCTGCCGCGACACTTCCTTCCGACACTTCTGACAATGCGACTGATCGGTCGTCTGGCGCTCGCTCCGAATCCTGAACGCTTCGCGATCCGCTCCCCACCACCGATGTCCTGGCTAAATCTTCCGCGTCCTCGCCTCGCGGTCCTTCAACATGTTATCAAAGACGAAAGGAAGTTAAGGGGGGAGCCTGGTTCGGAATGCTGAAAACGAGACATTCTCTTTTTTACGAATTTTTTCAAAATAACGTACGAAGCAGACCTTTATGAAACTTGCAAGGGTCTTTTATTGGATATTTGGCGATATCAAATTATTTTTTTCAAGATAAAATTGCTTGCGGAGAGCCATATATGTGTATAGATGTGTTCGTATACCTCTCGTCGAGCTACCAATTTGCTTAAATGAAAAAAAACTAAAGATTTTCTTGTTTATTATATAATTACACGGTAGATGCATCTATAAATGGCAGGAAGAGTACAAAATCGAAAAAGTTATAGGAGTTGAAAGAAAGAAATGTGGTTTTGGCAAACAATTTTACCATTATGGAAAAATTGTTTGATTTAATTTTTTTTTTTTTTATCAAAGTTTTAGGTGTATCGACAATGTAATTATATAATAAACAAGAAAATTGAAGGCTCTAATTCGTAATTTTGACGACAAGAGCTTAATTACGAAATCGCTATTATTACGAAATTCGTAAAGAAATGTCTCGGGTAAAAAAGTTTCGCCTCGTTATTCCCTATAAGCTGATATTTACGAAATGTATCAAAGAATAGAAAATGTAATCAACTGTTTTAATTAATAACAATCGCGGATACTTGGTAATGCATAGCAACAACTAGCTTACCTGTAGTAGACGTCGCGATCTCCCACATCTAGAATTCCTTCTATCGTTCTTTTCCGCGTAAAACTAGTATCGACTGGGTAAGCTATTAAATCGTACATTCTTCTGTCGTTTATTTGTATCCTCGATTGGTACACGTCATATAAATAAAACTAAACATTCGTTAAAAATATTTCATCTTTGATCGACAACTTTCGCGTTTATTATTAGCACGAACATGGGAATTCAACTGTTGTTAACAGACTGCGTAAAGGCTGTGCAATGTCATGTCCCAATGGCAAACATTGACGCAGCTATGGTTCAAGTTTGACAACAACTTTCGATGTTGGTTTAGCCACATTATCCACGCGGAAGCTTATAACCAGATATTGTGCTCGCGTATTTACGTTCTCCTTAGAGTTCAGGATTTTTGTCCACCGAATTCTCCGTTTCAATAATTAAATTTCCTGCAAATGATTTCATTGCGTCTTTAAAGTACAGACTACTGTCTACAAATTTTAGTAGAATACTCTGACCAAAACTGTTCATGATTATATTTACATTAAATTTGAATCATGTAAAATAAAACCAATAGAGCCGTCGTTTACTGGTGGTACAGTTACTTGGAAGCTGCAGCCTTAGAACCATCCAAGCAATTAATCCGACAATTCAAGCCTTTAACCGCGTCGCTTAAACTCGCTTGGATATTGCATGCCTAGACAGTGGTCGTTATTCTGGAACTAGGAAGCTTTTCGCGGATCGTTGTCTCCAACCAAGTTCGTTTGATGTCAAGCCGTGAGGACAAGTAACGACACGTCTCTTTTCGCTGGCTCAATTCATGAGACCACCAGACGGCAATCAGTGTGATGAGTGATAACAAACAACAATTACTGCGTGGAGTCTGCAGCAAAAAGAGAGAACTGGGCCATTGACGTGTCCCACGTGGGACGAACGGTACTTTGTAACTTGAGAGTGAAAATGCAGCTTGATTGTCGTTATTAATCTACTACACTCGCTTGCATGTTTCTGTATTTGGAGATACAGCGATGTTTGTAATTGTTCTTAAGGACTTTACGTTCCAGGGATTGCTTTCTTATAACGGATCAGCTAGTATCGGAGATTCGTTGCTCTGAGTTATGGGACAACAGGATCCAGAAAAAAGTTTCAGTTTTATATTTTATATTTCAGTATATAAGATCCTTTATTATCGTAACTTTCATTTCAAGCAAAAATACATTTTATGTAACATTGAATAAACATTTGTTTTTACATTATTAATAAAGTGATAGACTCTTAGATAACTCTTAGCAAAATGGCAAGATCCATGGCTTCGATATTAATATCTGTTCGTTGAGACTAGTTCGTCGTATAACTTACATAAAAGTTAGCATAATAAATGGGTAAGTGATGCACCAGTAATTGACAGTGCGTCGGTAGTGGATAACTTTTTGTAAAAAATATGTAACAATTGCTACTACTAATGATATTACAGAATACAATCTTTTCTAGCTAATATTTTCTACTGTCAGGTCCTGACTCTATCTGTAAATATTGTACAATGTAAAAAAATGGTACCTTGTTTCCTTGATACTTTCACGTGCCAATGTTTTTAAACAAGATATCTTCTTAATTCTATTCTTAAAATTAAGGAGTTCGTTCTACAAAAATCATACAATGTTGTCTATTGTCTTAACGCTTTCCCGAAGTATCTAGTGCTGGAAAAAAAGTGCTGACTACTGGAAGTTTAGGTTTTTTAATATCACAACTGCTGAATCAATGTTTACGTTCCAAAACAAATGATACACTATATTCTATCATATTTTTACATAATCTTAATCATGAGAGGTTATAAACAAGTCACTGACTGGTTCAGCGATTCGGTATGGTACTTTAAAGTAGAAGCAAAAGGATATATGGTAATTGTTTCGAGGAAAGAAGTCTTGAGGTATCCACTACCGGTGTTTTTACCCTACATAGCAAGATGCAATAAAACGAATGAACATTAACTGGCGGTAGAGATCTAGAATTATACGTTGTATATAATGGTAACTGTTTGTATCACAATGAAATTGGAGCAAAGAGACTAGGACTTGAAATTGGACTAGAGTCCCACTGGCACTTATATTTGCATTTTCTCTGAGGTTCTTCTCACTCGTTTACTGTCAATTAACGAGCCTTCATCTCTTGCTTCACACAGTAAGTGAACGCTTGCCAGCCCTCTTGTCGTTGTTGCGACTGTAAAATGTATACAGAAGACGTATAATTGCATCAATCAGAGATTATCAATCAAAGTTACAGACTATTGAAGCAATAAATATTCACGATTTAGGATATCGAACCTATGATAAATTCGTTACTGTTAGGATTTGCACGCATGTATCTACTTGTACATCTAAAGGGGTGATAACCTTCGTCTTACAAGTATTCTACTTTTTTTCTAGACACCACATAACAACTAATTTATTTAAGGCTACGCGTGGTTCGCTAATTTCTAAGTTAAAGCTGTCGTGACTTGTGCGTGTACAACTCAGTAGACTATGAACGTGTTAATAAAACTCTTTTACCTTATTAGAAAGAGTAACTGTTTCATTGACCACGATAAAATTCTGATTAGATTATTTTGCATTTTCAAACTTTGTTTATGGTATCATTGTAAAAACTTTAAAATTCAGTGCGCAAATGGAACAATCTGTACAGAGTAAATTATGTTTAAACAAACGGCAGTCGATTGAACAGAGATGGGCAAAATTTCATTCGATTAATAGATAACGAATAAAAACAACGCGTGGTCATTTGTTCACGATGTTTATTCTGATCGAATCGTTTTTCTGTTAAATGTTTATCGACGTGAAATATAATTTTAATTCTTACTTTTATTCTGATCATTCAATTTATTCTTTTTATTCTATAAATTCAAATGCTAATGGTCATTACAGTAGTTCAATGGATAAATTTCATTCTGTAATCGAAATCATAAATTTTATTCAAATAACGTACAGGAAGTTATGTTTTATTCGTTATTCTAAATTTGTACGTAGACAAGAATTTTACCCATCTCTGCTATTAAGTTTCCTGGATAATGATGACCAGCTATGCACTGAAGTAGTCCTGCGCCGGTTGCAGTCTACCAGGGGTACCTGGTATCGTCCATGTCACGTTCAGAAGAAAAATAAACTAGTTCCTCGAGTAGTACCTTGAATCCTCTGTGTAGTCGATCTTTCATTATCGCGATGAACTCCTTGTACGATAACTGGCCATCGCCATCTTCGTCAAACAGTACAAAGACTGTGTCAATGATATGATTCGAGAGTACGTTTCCCGTACATATTTTCACAGCACGTTGGAACTCGTCTAACGAAAGAAACGAATTATTATTCGGACTTTATGATTCAATTCTAGACTGTCTTTTGCACGTGAATGATTCGTGAAATATTATGAAAATTCGCTAACAATAAACAGAACGATTGTGTGATCGATCAACTTCAGAAAACTAGATCTTACATGATAAATAATAACGTGAAAATAATTAAAGATATACAATTAAAATAGCTTTACCGCGCTATCGGTGTAATTAAATTTGTATTTGAATTATTAATATTATTGTGTATCATCCGAGCTGTGGTCTCCTGAAGAGGACCACACGATCAAGTAATCGAAATCTTGATCAATTGAGAAACCAAAAATCGTTCGCATCTTTTATATTCGTTTTTTATTGATGGATAACATAAGCAAAGAAATGATTCTACAAACCTTTGGATATCGGTTGGTCGGCAAGAGTGTACATTCGCATAGCAATTGCAAAGTCATCGATATTATTCAGAAATTGATAAAAACGCCGAAATTCCTCGAACATGATACCGGTCTGATATTCCGAGTTTTGAACTATCCTTTCCAAATACTTGTCGTACCTGAAACCGGAAAATCCATTGCGTTTAAATGAAAATATTTTGAATATCGTTTTAAGGAAAAGATTTAACAAATGGAGACACGGTGCTCACTCGTCGATATTTAGGTAGGTGTACCGCAATAATATTTTAGCGAAGTCCAGTTCTGAAATGGTGTCGCGTCCTTTGCTAAATTCGTGGAATTCAAGTTCCAGAACTTCCTGCTGCAAATTTTCCATGAAACACTTGAATTCTTCGTACTTCAGCTCGTTGTTACCATCCTTCCCGAAGAAGTGTACCGTTAATGTTGTGTCGACAGCGTGTCGACGTTGCAAACCCTGTGAATACAACGTATAATTTATTATAATTATGCCAATTGTATTCGCACGAAAATATTGGGTGGCCTATCTATATATGTACATGTATATGCAGTTCATCTTAGGATCTGTTCATTAATTGCGTAAGGGTCCCGAGGGAGAGGGGGCAGGTTAAAGCGTCTCTAGGTGATCTTATCTGGAAGGGAGGAGGGATAAAAGACATTTTTACGTAATATTTTACCACAGGTCGAAATTCGGAGCGAGTGATTGATTACTTTAAGATTGCTTCAAATCTTCCCTTTAATTGTAATACGCATTTTCCAAAGACTAAATAATTACTTTAACAAAAAAGTAAAGATCTTTGGTTTATGTAAAACGATAACATGTTTTAGTATAAGTGAACCTTTTCTAAGAAGGGGGAATTGTGGCCCAAGAAATCTTACGCGTCCTCACGCGAAGGTAAGGGGTGGTCATAAATGGCCAAAATCGTCCTTACGTATTCAATGAACGGCCGCTTAAAACGGACCTGATCGTCGTCGATGTATTGGACTTGGATCTCTTCCGGTGTTGTTTGCCTTTGAGTTAAAAGCTCCGTGTTTTCTTTTGTCTCGGTTCCATGACGACCCCTCCAAGCGTGACTAAAGACTTTCTCCATCTGCACGAACCGAGGTAGAAAAAGTCGTTAGAACCTTTGGCCTTACGATTAGGGGGTGAATCCTTCACAAGACAAACATACAGTTGGGTTTGCATAACAGAGAGGCAAAATGGCAGCAATGATTTCAGCATCCAGTGCTAATGCGTCTGAAATAAATGGCAAGAGAGTTAGTATAGGAGAGAGTTATCATATGTTAATATGGAGGCGTGTCATTCTTGTAATTAAGATCGTATTAGAACTGTAGGCAGTGTTAGAATTTCGTATGCTAATTTAATAGATGCTCTGATATGCTCTGTTAATAGATTTATACAGTTCGAACATTTTCGTTGTTTTATTCCAGCGAAATTCAATTTTCACTTACCCAATGGTAAAATTCCAATATTTTCATTCGGAGTTTTTTAAGAGTTGCGTACCGTTACTTTTTTAAATTATTCTGTAAATTATTGGCTTTTCGTTATCGTAAATATCGGTATTGAAATATTTGAGAACTAGCTCAGCGGGGTATGTGATGGTTTCAATTACTAAATTAAGTTTTTGCCAATAATGTTCAAATTTACTCGAGTTTTATCATTGCTTCCGTCACTTAAACGAATATGGACAAATAAATACTAATTAAAGATGTATTTTGACTTTTACTACAATCTCAAATAATAATTCTACATGTGTACATAGTCTGTATAACATGTATAGTTAAAGTATCGAACGAGTTTATTTTGTAGTTTAATGTTACGATGGTTAAATAATTACTTATAGTTAAGACAAACGGTGCTCACTGATTTTAATTACGATTTTCAATTATCGTCGCTTACCTACATATCGGAAAATATACGTTTTCACAACAGAATTTTGTTGCGGGCACATGTAACGCATAATAAATCGGACAAATTGAATTTCGAGGGATTCTACGTGAAATTTCTATTAATTATCCTTTAATGCTTGTAACGCTATGGGCGTAATTATTTGCGTAAGATAATTAATTGTGTATTACATTTTCGAATAGTCCAATTATCGGGTACGAAGAACAAAAAAAATCTCAATAATCGAAATCGTAATTTAATGTAAGCGTTAATATTCAGATCCACTCTAACAGAAGAAAGAGACAAACCAATGTTGACGCGTTCTTGCGAGTGGAAAACTTACGTAAGAATTAGAAACAATCTCCATTTTCTTGTTTTCCCGTTGGTTGCCACGTAGCTTTGGTTTTTTAATGGAACTTTCGTACGGATCCATTATGATTTTCAACTAATACGTAAAAATAAATAATGGAAAATATGAACGATGTTTCTACAAAAGAGAACGTAAAATGGTATGTAAACAAAACTATGTGAACAAAAAAATGTGCATAACAAAAAAACGTAAGCATTTGCGGTGCTCGTAAGGATGAAGTAAAAGTGCGAGTGAAAGTACAAGTGTACAGCATAATTCGAACAAAAAAAAGGAGGAACGATTTTAAGCTTTAAAACGAACGAATTACGAAAAACAAACGAAACGGTTGATTTCTAACAGAATAAATTTCATTCAAAGTAATGTTACGACGACGAAGAAGTCGCACAGATGCGAATTACTAATTTCTTTTCTTCCTTGAATCAGTATTACCAACGAATAATATAAAAAGAAATTAAACAATATTTTTTTTTTTAAAGCAATCTGAAATGGTAACTTCGCAATATATTATTTAAAATCTGATAATGTATTTCATTATTTGGAAACTGTAGTATTGCGTTCGGACGGTTAATCTTAGATTCTGAAAAGAAAAGTGACGTTAATTTTCGAGTATGGTATATCTAGATGAACACGCAGCGTTGAATGAAGGTATCTATAACACGACATAGTTTTCAGAATGCAAATGCTCGTAAATATGAAAAGAATTGAATTCCAACGATAGGATTTGTTTTCTGAGATCTACGTCGCGTCATTGCTCCGGCGTTGCATTAGACGTCGAGGAAAGTGTAAATTGATTACACTGTCAAGCAAGTTCGTTAGTAGTCAAAGGCACAGCCGTCATGGGCTGGTTACGGCTGCAAGCGAATAGAATGAACCGACCGGCAATAATGGAGGGCCACGCTCGAACTCGATTCACTTTTTCACGAATTATGCTAAAACTCACTAGACGTTTCGTTTCATCGTCGATATGCCGCCTCTTCAGGGCTCCGCCGAGCAGCTGTCGAATCTGTGAAAATTACAAACGTATCCATGCAAATTGGAAAATCCTACTTCGCCGCGTCGTACGACCTTCTTCTTGTTTTCGGGTTACACCGATTTCTTCTCTTCCTTGAACGTATTTTTTATTGCTTTATTCGCATATACACAACCAAAACAATTTTTATCTGAAAATCGTTTTCGACATACAGATATGCTGTCTCGTTTCAATATCGTATATTTTTTATGTAAAAGCAAACGTACACGTCGTCAAAATGAGTTTAAACAAGCATTTTTTTTTTTGTAATGATCATTCTTTTCAATAATGTAGACAAATATTATAATTTATCGTATAAATATTTAACTTTACAGTTACTTTCATAAAGCATCAAAAATTCCAGAGATTTAAATTATCCACAACAAAGTTATATGAAATCTCTTGTTGAAAAGCATCGTGACGTAATAAACTCGCCTCTGTTTATTGATTAAAATTAAAAAGATTTCAGAGAGTTAAATAGTGCATTAAAGAGTCGCGTCAACTTTTTATCTGATAAAGTGTCGCGTTGGAAAGCGTCGTGATGTAATCGCCTCTGTTAATTTAATCAAATTAAAAAGGTTTCAGGAGTTATATGCCGCACAAGAAGTTACATAAACTTCTCATCTAATAAAGTATGTCGTCGAAAAATATCGCGAGATATTCGCCTCTGGTCATTTTTAATCGCATAGGTCTTGCAAAAATACTGGTTGCACCACCGACTGAACTTACGTTTTACAGTAAATATTTCTAAAATACCGTAGAACAATCACGTTGTTCTATCCCATCGATATACATGCACCAATGGAAATATAGGAAAACTCGATGCATGCAAAAATGTGGAACAGCTGGCTTACCACAAGAAATTCGGTTTTGTCCACGCGCTCGTTTCCGTCGGTGTCGAACATGTTAAACGCGATACGGAAACCTGTCTTAGGTTCTGAAATAAAATTTCAAAATTCAAATCTTTTAGATCCGTTCAAGTTGTATGGATAATAATTAGACCGCGGATGTAAAATCGTATTTTCACAGATACAGAAAACGAATCGAAACTTGAATGAAAATAGATGCATAAACATCTACGGTTTGATCATAATGAACATTTTCATGCAAGTAATATAAATGTAAACGTTTTAGATTAGACAGAAGTACTTACTGATTAGAATGGATAAGAGAAACAAATATTCCGTGTAAGAAATGATCCCTAAAAACAACGAAAAAAATTATTATTATTATCACTGTCAGTAGAAGCATTTCAAATTACTCGAACAAAATTTTCGTGACGATATCGTTTCGTTATTTGAAATTTCACAAAGGGTGTATCGCTTTCTATGCATTAATTACTACTTCTGTAACGTAACCGTAGCAAGTTACGATAGATCTAGGAAAGTAGCCACGAACATTAGCTACGCCTCATGGCGTCCTAGGCATTTCTGTCGGGCATCCCTTTTCTCGCGGCCGAAGAAACGTCCGATAACTCAGAGTCTTAACGGCGATCGGTGAAGGATCGTCGCGTTACCTAAATTTCCAACCACGGAGCACACACCCTTCCGCGTGCTTCGGCTTTGTGGCCGGCATAAAATCAATTTTATTGCCCTATAAGCACCCCATAAAACGCGCTCACGGCGTCGGGCACGAGGAAAATTTACGAAGCGGAAAAACGAAGAAAGCCGAGTATCCTGGAAGGAAACGGGGTGAAAGTACCGCCGTTCACGACGCGTTTCACTCGTCGGGACGATCATCTCGGGTTTACACCCCCCTTGGGATGAAGTTATACGGCGCTAAAGTTTACACAGTGGTTGGCAACTTCTTTTTACCCGAAGGCAGATTCGAAAAATATCTTCTCTTTTTTGCGAAATTTATAGGTGAGTGGTATCGTAAAGGATTTTCCAGAAAAGTCGTTAGGACGTTGTTCAGATGTTCTTTAATAAAATGGCAAGGAATATATAGACAAGTACTACCTACGCGATTACTATTAACCCTTTGCGGTCGTATTTTTAGACATAGGTGTCGTACTGATCGGAATTAATTTCCGAAGAATGAATAGTGCATAATATGCAAGATTATGAAGGATAAAGAAAATTGATTAATTCTTTCGTGAACTTTAGATATATGTTTGCACAATAATGTATCGTAACGTAATGTTCATATGTAAAGATTGTACTTTACAGTCTCCGTGATGTGGTATCTTTCGGTAACTTTCTTCTTGCCATTTTCGAGTATTGTTTTTGAAAGATCTTAAGAAGCTCAGCTTGTATACGAGGCTGAGCACGACGTATTCGAGGATAGGGAGTTGAATCGTAGGTGGATAAATTTCCTGAGAGTTATTATTCGTAAAAATCTCGTGACCCGTTACAGAACACCAACACATAGTGCAATAAGGAAGCGTTTCGTCTAGTTACGAGCCGAATGGGTTCGTAGCTTTCTAGAGCAGAGGGATCGATATTGGTAACGAGGCGTTCGTTTCGTACGTAGCCTGAAGGGCTTTATTCGAGACGTCCCATAATCATAAGGAACGTCCTTAACGTTGAGTGGATCAAGTTAGGCTCGTATATTCGACCATGAAATTCTGGTTCGTGGGCCTCGCGTGCGGAGGAGAAAAAGAGAAAGTGGGATACAGAGAGCGACGGTGGTGCTCGTTTATTAGAGGGAAGTGTGAAACTGGCTTCGTCCGCGATTATTTGCATTTCCATTAGCGCGACAAACGTGCGGTGAACGCGCAAAAAGCCAGGAAAGGGGCCCGACGAGGTCTGCGACTCGTTAACGGCGCAGCCCTGTTATTTTAATCATCGCAAGGGTGGCGCAATTAATTGCTCCACCTTCGGATCCTCGAAGCGTTCGCGGCAGTCTCGTAAAAACCGATCTTTTAGCTTGATCTTTCGCCTGTGGGGGAAAAATAACGAATTAACGCTTCGAGTCGTAAAGAAGCTATCTCATTGGTCGTATTTCGTATATACGAGCCGAAAGAAGCATATACAGAGTTAACAAACTACTGTTTCAAGCGGTGAAACGTATTTTTTCTCTATAACAAAACTGAGATAATCTTGTGTTTTATTTAATTAGCATTATATATTTATATTTTTTAGACGTAGAAATTAATTTACTTGCAATCATTTGCAACCGTAGTTGAAGTAAAAATATTTATCATTTTATTACGTTATATTACCAACCTTTTGAAACTGTTTTCAGTTCGAAAGTGAACAGACCCATTCAGCTTTGTATACACGGTATGTCGTTAAGATTTCTTTCAAGTGTTTGAAAGTCAAAAGTCCCGACGTATACTTCCCGACTTACTCACCTTTGTCCCGAAGGTTTCTGAACATATGTGGACTTCCTTGACGCAGCGAAGGGACGCTGTTTCTCATCACATCGAGCTCCTTGTCAGCTAACACGCGTCTCTTCAGCCTCGCTAAAACACCACCGAAATATACACTCGTTTACTTGCTTTGTGCAATGGACTTCGTCGAGGAACGGGCGATTTCACTGCATCGTCATTGGCGGTTTGCATATTTTCAAATCAAACGTATCAAAGGACCGAGGGAACGTCCTGCGAAACGGATGCAGCGAATGATCGATAACGATTTCAAATAACGAATAAAAAATAAGCTTTCTATTTTGTAATTTGTATCATAGATACAATGTATATACAATAAGAGGGGTTGTACGCCTGAGAAAAAATAAGAAAAATAGTTACATTATTAATTCGTTTATCGATCGATACCAGCGAAACGAGTAATATATTCTTTTTCTTTTTTTTTTCTTGCAATATTGTATTTTACCAAATTGAATTTCATATGTAAGACAGATTCTGTTTTGACTTTACTACGTTACACAGCATCGTGTCCCATTACGATACGTTGTTGCATATCACAATGGCATACGTCGTCATAGACGGAGCGAGTTACTATCGTAGGCTGGCAGTGCTATTGCTGTCAGTGCAAATTTATTTAATACTCACGTCTGGGTTCGGGTTCAACAACACTGTCGAGGAAGTCCTGCGGCGTCATGTAGAGTTGCCCATCGAATTCAACCGATGCAAATTTGATAAATCTTCTTTCTCTCATCGTTAGCTTCACTGCCTTTTGTGTTTCATCTTCGCGCTGCGCAACAGAATGAAGAAGGATATTCGACATCAATTTGTGACTTCAACGGACATTCAATTGACATCCCTATGTACCGATCCGTTGGATTTGCATCCATATCGGCCCTCGGAAGTCTGTTTGTATAATGTAATACCAATATAACGCAACTTCTAATAATAATAAACAAAATTATAATGTAGAACGAACGGCAAGATATATCAAGAAATTATATAAAATATATTTAATTTTTATATTACATTTCAGTTACATTATGATCTTTTCTTATTATTACTAGCAATTATTTGATATCGATTTGGTTATTTCATTTTATACAAACACACATATTTTGTTTCAAAAAGAGTAGAAATTAACAGGAACGCCTGATAACGTCTTTCGATTAATTGGTACACAAATGGCACGAATTTTATTGAAAGAATTAATAAATGGTTACGAACGGTCGCATACATATATCTAATGGTAGAGAGAAGAAGACTGGTGTATCAGGTGAACTACATAATATTTTGCGTACACGCAATATTTATTTCATGATGCAAGCGTGGTAGCTTAAGCCATTTGGGCAGTATCGCGCAAGAAATTTCGATAAACCTAGCGTTAAAGAACCATGTGCAGACCGGAGGAACGCGACAACGAAAGATGGTCGAACTTTTCGAAGGGCGAGAGACCTTTCTGTTGGCTTCCTTCGTGGGAGCCTGTACGCCCACTTTGCGCTCGATTACTCTCCTCCCACTTACTTGAACGCTCAGCTACACCGAGTCGGTATTTCGCAACGTAAGCCTCGGTTAAGCCCTTAAAGATATGCGCACAAGAGTCGTGTAACGACATGAATTTGCGATCCCGCCGGTGCAGATTGAATCGTTCATTCTGAGGACGTGAAATTGCTGGAACGCGCGACACCCGCGCCGTGGACCGTGTTTCGCAACAACTGATTATGAGTTATTGTGGTAACCACGCAATTCCCTGTTTCTTTCGTTTCGTTTCGTTTCATTCGAGGCGAGGCACGCAAATCCTGAAATAACGCGGCGGAGAGGATGTTGATGAGTCGATAGAGAAATATCCACGTCTTTCGCGATTTATTTGCACCCCTTTATTGCGAGGAACGTTTAGTTGAAAGACTTCAAAATGAAAGTCATTGCAACGCGAGACACTTGGTTACAATTTAAATAGAACTCGATCTTCTCAAGTGGCTAGACAGAGAAAACTACGTACGGTTTCTGTATCTAAACACAGTATCTGTAACATGCAGCCATCATCTAGCTTATATTTTATAACATAAATTTATGTTCAGGATACGTTCAATCACTGTCAATGGTAAGAAGCCTGCAGTTTTACAGCAACTGGACAAGTTAAAACCGGACATATGCATCTATCGGCTTTATCGGAGGTACGGGATTCGAGTTTTCTTGCTCGTGACACGTCAGTTCGGCAACCGATTAAAGCGAGAGTACGAACACGGAATTATCGTTTGTATCGACAGTGTTGTTACATCACACAGTTATCATTATCCGTATCAATCCGTGAACGAAATCAATTCCCGTTGGTTCCGAGCCGCACGCGCAATAACATCCAGCCGTGCAAAATCACCCGAAGGATCTGCGGTGGTCTTATCGCGTCGACGTATTTCCATAATCGGATAGAGCGTCTTTCGGGAATCTCTCACCGAGCGTGAATCGACTTTCTTTTTTTTCGTGATAAATCGTTTTTACAATGGTTCGCACTTGTAACGGCTGCTTCCTGTTACCGATCAAGATTAGCTTCCCAACCACATAGTAGCATCACGCAGACTGGAATGCTCCCTTTTGCTAAAAGCGCAACCATTACGCGTGAAATTAGAGAAGTAAAATGAGCGTCGTTAATTAGACTGCCATTCGCGCGGTTCACTTCGCGGTTCGTACAAGGTGTACCCCGTCAGAAATGCGGTTTTCTTAGGAATGTGCGAAATTAACAAACGCGCGGTAAAAGGAAGGAAATATTTCTTTGACAGTAAAAGCGCTGAGATCGGAACGATTTCATTTTAATCCATGAGTTTCAATCATTTTCTATTACCGTGGTTTACGGGTGGTTTCGTGATTATTTTTGCATTTCTTTTTATTACTATTACTTTGGTTAGTAATTCGCACACATTTCGTGACGAGGAAGGACAAACGGGAATTTTGCGAATCTATTTACACCATCGAAATCGTCAACAAAGTATGTTCTGCACTCCCAAGTTCGAGAGCTGATTTCAACCCCTTGAAGTGAATAATAGCAGTTAAAAAAAAAAAATATGTATTCAATGAATTTATGAGAACTACAAACACAGCAAGTTTCGTCAAGATTGATCATTTACACTTCGGTATGGTCCCTTGTTAGAAATAACACCAAAAGTGTTTCCACTTTACGTGAATAGGTCAGTCAGTAGGTACAAAATTCTTCTATCCATTTTCAAAATCGCAGAACTCACTTTATCCCGTCTAATAAAACCAACAGCTCTAGACGAACTAATTGATATGACGTCGAGACGTTGACAAATAGACACGTTGTTACCAACATCCACCAAAAAGGTGTTCGCAGAGACTCGGTAGATTTTCGTGTAATTGGCCCGATAAGGATATACGATATCAGTTTCAAAGAACGAAAGCGTTATCAATTAATCTCGATACCACCGACGCTTTGCATCGCGAAGCGGAAGGTATCCCGTTTCGTTGGTTGCAGTACCCCGATTCGAATCTGTGCCTTATGCAAATTCGCGATCCTCCGGGGACCAACGCGACAGGGAGACAACGGAAAGCGGGGAAACCGTCTGACGGTTCTCAGGTTTTCTCCAAAGCGTGTTAAATCCTGGCCAAGGTCAACGATGGGACAGAGTCGGTACAACCGAACGCTCTTACGAAATCGCCTCCGCTCCACCGTATCCAGGGACACGATCTCACGATTCCTCATTCAGGGATACATCAGTGACAGTGCCGGCCGTCTCGTAGGGGGAGAAGATATTTCCGCGAGAATGAATTTACGCCGCGGCACGACCATAAATCGCTTCGTTTCTTTCCGTGGTTAATGCGCGGCGCCGGCGATTTATGGGATACCAAACGCCGTTAGGTCTAATCTTCTCGTTAGAGAGTCGAAAGAGCACCGAAGGTGCCGGTGCCTTTGTACGAATTGCTACCGGTTCGATCTTCAGCCCATGGACCACCGAGGCTTCGCGTCGTCTTCGAAATTGGGTCGCGTGTAACTGAGCCGGATTAACGAAATTCTTGGTCCGTTTTGCTTGGTTCTCTCATTTCAGCTGCGCGCAACGTCGCTAATGAATATACTCCTGCATCCTGCATCTCAGATATCTATTCGAAATAGATTGTCTCTTGTTAGGTGGTCTCGAAAGATTCATTTGTTTTATCAGTAAAGAATACGTACACGATATTTATGTTTTATGCTACATTACTGGGTTGTATAAGATTCATTTTGCTCTATTATAGTCGGCGTTGGTTTATGCGGACCGATTTAGGCAGTATTTTTCAATAATCTATTTTACTTTTATTTTCGTTATTTTTCTATACAATCACGCGAAAGAACAGCGCTATTAACCCTTTGCACTCGAGGCATTTTTTTCTGGTTACTACCAGCAACAAGATGCTTTCTTAGCATTCTATTGCCACGAACGCTAAGCTTAGATTGACTTCGAAGATGAGATCTCTAATTTGAGATTTGCCTCACCGATGATCATTTTATTGACACATCGAGTTCCAAAGAAATTGAACCTAAACAAACATCAGAAGTCAAGACAAAAGAAGTCAAACCTAACGGTGACCGAGGCGTCACCTCTCGAGTGCAAAGGGGTAATTTTTCTGTCGTAAAGACACATTTGTTTAAATTACAACTCCCCTTTAATTACAACTCCGAAATAATTAATAATCAACCACTCAATTTCGGCCTACTTCGCCCCGTACTTTCGTTTCATCCCGTCGTCTTAAAGTTAGATTTAATATCGTGAAAGTAACATCCTATAGCTACAACCTATAATAGTAACCGGCTCGTACACTCTGACGCACACAAACGTTCGTCCCACACGAATTAATCTCATCAGCTTATGAAAGGCAAACACATAATCAAAGCGCACTATTATTTGCAAACGTGTCGATAACGCAGTCAACCGGGTCCCTGTTCTAACGAGATAAATACCCCCGAGATAACTAGCACCGTGTTCCTTCAAACTCTGTTGCAACCACGGTAGCGCCTAGTTAACCATGCGTACATAGTAAGTATCGCCGTCATTTTCAACCTAATTTTTCAGTCCCGCGACTCGCTAGCCGCATTTTCCCGGGTAATGCGTCCTCGTCGGCGCCGATGATTACGCTATTGGTCCTGGCGGGACGAGGCGGTGTTAATTTAAACGGAATCACGCTCATCCTATCAATATTCCGGGTAAGCTCGTTCGTAGCTTCGTAGCTGCGTGATGCCGAGTTAACTAACGTCTGTTGGCACATCCTCGCGTGTCCTCCGGTATCCCGAGAGCCGAGGATCTAGGGGTTGTCGGGTGTTTGGTTGTGTGGTGTTAGGTTGGCATGTTAGCGGTCCAGGGTAATGACAGGCGCGGTGAACATTATGCTAAGTGCGGAGGCATCCGAGTTCTTTTTCTTCCAACGGCCTCGGATCCTCGTCTTTCTTTTTCTCCTCGATATCTCAGCGTGCCACCGTGGTGATTAAGGCCCGTTTCATCTGCACCCGTAAACGCTCGCAACCCCCGGCCCCTTCTCACCCCGTTTGACCTCCTCCGTCGTCCTCCCAGGTCGGTTGTTATAGTTTTCAATAAAGAAGCACGCGACGAGCTACTTCGCCGCACCAACGATTTTCTACGGGTCTCTTGGTTCGCTCCTTGCCACACAAGTATTCCAGTTGTTTTGAAACCTTTCGCGGGGTGAATTGAAGGAAAGAGTAGTCAGCGATGATAAACACTGTGCTTGAACGAGTAGTCTTTCTGTAATTATTCGAAATGATCACAGTGGAAATACTTAAGGTCCTAGGCTAGGTTGGAGATTAAATTATGTATTTTTCTTCTTATGTTTTCTTAAAGTACTAGATCTGGTATTTCGGAATGAACTTTCTATTTATTCTAACATTCTGAAACTTATAAGTGGTTAACTTTGTTTGAAAGTGAAAAATCAATGTTTCATTTTTTTTTCATTTGTTAGTAGTCGTCATTTATGTAATTCAAGTATGTAGTCGTTATTTGAAAAAATTTCATAGGTCTTCGAACCGAACCCCCTATGTTCTCTAACATTCCACGACGAAGTTTGCTTAATTTGATGTATTAATTGTACGTATTTATTTTCTGAAAATTTTAGGTCTTATAAACATTCGTGTACTGTACATCGAACTTTTTCTGTATTCTACCACTATTCGTCTACCATCGAAGTTACTATCGAAGCTTCCTATGCATGTAAACAGTCATGTTCGAGTTCTGCTGTGGGATGCATGTTTTCCAAACAATTAATTTGAATTTGTACAGAAAATGATACTTGACAATTATTTCTTTGACATTTAACACAGATACTTCTACTGCAATTTCTATTGACAATTATTGAAATAGGAATAATCTCTATAATTTTAAACATATAGTATTTATAATAAACATGCAATGATCGATGGTAGTTCTAGTACTAAACTGACATCCTCAAAAGCACTTCAGTTTCGGTGATTTCTCATATGTTGGTGTAACATTCGCAGGATATATTTTCAAGTACGTACATTTATGTACTTTCAGAAAGGCTACAAAAAAAAAAAAAAACTCGATCTTTTATCGTTCCTAACGGGAGGCCTCTTAAATCGATAGCCGCGAGAAACGATCGTATCTGTGAAGGATCGATAGAAGTTTGATGTTTTAAGGATATGGTGTGCCATTCCCATCCTGCGGGCGATGCTTAACAAGCCCTCTAGGTACTTGTACATGATTTTTGTTTTTGCTTGATTTTGTTCCTCTAAACCCTTATTTTATTCCTCCGACAGGATGAGCCCTATATGGCGCGCGATCTAAACGCTAGGGATAGTAGTTCTCGTATCTTTCCATCAGGCCAGATTGATGCAGAAGCTGGTTCGTTTCTGATCAATTCTAAGTTCTTTTGTTCCCTGAGAAATTTTTATTTTTAAAGACGATTAGTTCTTGCACTGCCATCTTGAATTAGCAAACGGAAAGGAACGACAAATGCTAGACACATTAGGAGAAATTATTTTATACCTTTTAGTTTGTCTCGAAAATAGAAGAATTTCTTTTGTAAAGGCCTTTTTTTTAAAAATAAGATAATCTCTAGCTCCATTTTTGTCACAACATCAAGCACATTTGTTTTTATTTGTTACGTTGCCTAAAAGTAGCAGCTTATAAATCAGAAACACATTTCGATTAGAAAAATTCATATTCGTATTAGATTAGATGAACCAACGAAAAAAAGAATAAATTAAAACTCTTTGTACCCGATACTTTAGGAGAGAAAAGAAATACAAATATTACTTATTTTGTGACCCAACAATGGAGAAATCACTCTTTATTCTTCCCAACTTGGATTCAAATTAAAATAGTTACGGCTTGGCCTAGTTTCTAAAATCGGCCTCTATTATCGTGACGTTGCGGGGTTTAAGTACCAGCTGAAGGGCAATTTGAATTACGATTAATTTGAAGGTACGTCGGTGTAAAAGGATCGGAAAGGTATCTTCAATCGGTATCGACGCCTCGTAAAACAGTTCACGGGTTAATGATTCACGGCTAGTAAACTAATGAAGTTAGATTTATAGGTGCGTAAAGTCGGTCGTATACTTTAAGCATTACGTTTAGGAAGATTTAGGTCTATTTCATTGACCACAAAGATGCGTTTCGTGGGGCCTTAATGTTAGTTTATGGCAGCTAATGGTAATTATTGTTATTGGATTCAAAATTCTCGTCATCCAAGCCCTTCGTTAAGAAAATCGTAGAACTGTTAGATAATCAACAATAAAAAAATGTTTCATTATAGCTTTACCGAGAATAAAGAACACATTTATACCTTTACGGTTATAATTTTATAGATTCACGATGACACACTTATCTCAATATTTAGCCACTAATGGCTTACAATTAGACAACCGTAAAAGCATAATAAAAAATAGTACGTTGAGCGAGGGTTTTTATGAAGCTTTCTTAATTAATGGTTCGAGTTAACCAATCTCTCGAACTTCATGATTATTTTATTTATTATCACGACTTGATTCTTCTTCGCGTATTAAACTTCAAGATTTCGGGAAATAATTAAATTCTTATTAATTGTATTCAAACGCAGTCTCCGCGATTACTTTATTTTTCATCTACATTTAATTATAACATTTAATTAAACAAATATACATTTAATTAAACAAATATTCTTTACTATATCCGGTACTAAATTCATCTATCAATTGAATTCTCGTCTCCTTTCTCGGGCAAGTATGTCACCCTCGCTATAGAAACAGAAATACCAACCGGATACTTTCCGTTGTCCACTTTTCATGTAAAAACCGACCCTAAATTTATTCACTCCGTTAGATCACAATGGCTATCTTATCGCGCGATTTATTTCACTTCAGAACCACTCTGTAAATGCTTTTACGCGTGAACTGCGGTCAGCGAAGATAATTGATCGTAAAATTGCATGGATATCAAAATTGAGAGATTACGTGACACGAACTTACGAGAAAGTCAGGTTTGCCTTGGCGTGCAAACACTAGGTTATCCGTTACACGGGATCGTAATGGTTTATCTGATAAACGGGTTCCAATTACAAGACGATGTCCACGGCCCTGCATTCCCCTGCGAATCTCGCGGAATTTCACTTTATAGGGTTCGCGACTCTATTTATGACTATTCGCCGGCATTGGATGTTTCACTTGTTCGGAGGAGAACGGGTAGATAGCGTGCATACGGCATTCATTCGTTTAATTCGATCTGGCACAGCTTCTACTTTGAACATCTAGTCTATTTCAACAGAAGTTTACGTCATTTGTGGGGCAAAGCTTTAGGTGAATTTACAGGATCGTTTAGATAATGTTGTACCGTGATCTGCCTGAACTTCCATACTTCAACGATAATATTTATTGAAGATGTCGAGGGTACAATAATGTTTGCTTTAGCGATACAAACCAGTTATGCTTTACTGTACTAATAATTAAACAGTTTTTTTTTTTTTTAAATCGTTACAGGATAGAACGATGTTTCATTTATTAACACAAAGTTTCTTAAAAAGAAGCAAGAGTTTAAAGCTACCGGATATAACATTTTCTTTGCTGCTTCGGTAGCTTTAAACTCTTGACTCGAATCTCAAAATTTTCCGTGATTTTACTAAAACGAAAACAAATTCAACGATCAATAAATTAATGTAGCTAACGATTAAATACGAAAGAGCTTTTTAAAAGCTACAAAATGGTAGATAACACTTGCGTATAAAGCAATTTTAATGACTTCAAAAAATTGCACGAACTGAAACGACGTGACAAAACGCACGAGCTTATGGTTCACTGTAATAGTTCTAGGATCGTTGAACGCAGCCGAGTATCGCGTGCTTAAATTGTAATATGTTAGAGGTTTCGCGAAGAATGTTGCAGCTCGAATTAAGGACACAAAGGCTGCAAAGACTTAGTCATTTAGCGAATCGTTCTGTTGCCGACAATTTCATAAACTGGAACCTTTGTACAGTTGTGTCCTCTACATAGGCTTTTGACCTAATTATCTCGGCCGTAAGCTATTATTACAAGACAATTCCAAGAATTTCATGGAACTACTTCGAACGGTAGCATTAGTTACCGTTCCTCCCCTAAAGTACGAAATTCACGCTTGGTGAACAGAATTTTCCAGAGAAGTGATCAGGATTTTTTACTATTGGAAATGGAGGAACAATGAAATAATAAAATTTACTTGATACTAATTTGATTAACGAAAAGTTTTTGATTTTATTTCTAAATGTCACGAGTAAGCTGTGATCTTTTTTGTAAGAAGAGGTGGTCAAGATTAACAGGCAAATGTTATGAGTAAAAGGTAGAAAGAATTTCTAGTTGTATACACTGCAGTTTTCACGCATGTATTTAGGCTTCGGGAATATCCTAAACTTTCTCTTTTCTTATTCTGCAGTGACAGACATGTATATGCATTGTTCATATATTCCTAGTACATTTATTTTTGTAGTAAAATGGAAGGTTGAATTATAGTAAATATTCCAACACTCTTTTTTTGGACAAATGGAAAATTTTCTAGTAATACGTTTATTCGAAGGAACGTTTCTAATTTTTGTATTTAAAAGTATCTTTAATTAACAAAGGTGTAAGAGTCGTTGGCGATGTCGTTTTTTACGTGAGCATTCTGCTCTATCTCAAAGCCGAGTTATCTGAAATTTCAAAAATCGACCAATTTTTAATAATATTATGTTGTCCCCAAAGGTTTCTTTCGCTTGATTAATAATTAATATATACACGATATTTTATGTTTTATGTTACATTACTGAATTGTCCACGATTCATTTTGCTCCATTCCTGTTACAACACGAGTATCTATGAAATTAGATTGTCTATTTATATAAACACGACCACATATTGGGTTGTCCGGAAAGTTCGTCGGCAATTTTTAAGAAAAATTCAAAGGCACATTTGAATTTTGATATATATTTATTGAATTATATAAATACCATTTTGTTCCACGACCTTTCCACCTTTTAAGGGACGCACGTTAATTATTTTCAACCGTTCCAATATAAACAGACGTGCACCATTTATCAAAAATCGCCACGGACTTTCCAGACAAATTAATAAAATAATTGAGCGCAACTCGCGAAAGAAACTTTCGGCGCAACCTAATATATTGAATAGGCCAAGTGCCTTTTATCTAACGCTTAGGTAATTTAATGCATAGTGGTTCCGGAAAGTATCCGGAAAGTTATGGACGGTAGTGGAAGTTAAGAGCTAATAGGATACATAACGCGATCCGATAACGGTTCCGCGATGAGCCGCGTTCGCACTATCATCGGTCCGTCCGATGATACGGTTCGCGTTTCTACGCACTCCTGGAGCCGTGTTCGACGTTATCTTTGGATAGCGTATCCTTCGATCGTTGTATCGCGATGGCGAAACGGTCGGCGGGGAGGATTCAGGATAAACGACGCGGTCGAATCTCGAATGCGATAACCGCTGCCAGTTCGTTGCGTGGCCGCAGATGCTGGCTCTCCGCGTGATTTGTGGTCGTCCGAGAGAGGATCTGCGGTTGTGCTAGAGACGCGGACGACCCGTATCCACGCGAAGAACACGTCACGGAACGTGTTAAACGTTCGCGTTAACAGCCTGCGATTCCCTTGGGACGTCAGCCGGTCGGTGTCCGGCCGATCGTGATTTCGTATTCGGGAGTGTATCGCGTTTCATGAGATTTAGGAGTCTAGGACCGTACTGGTTAGGGAGAATTATAATTCGAACTGTTGGTCACTTGGTAGCGTTTAACTGGTCACCTTACGTCGCGTCGTTATTTCGCGGTCTAATACGAGGATCATTCTACGAACGTTTCATTAATAGAAATATATTATCTTCGTTAGATAGGAAGCTTTCTGATCAACGAAAACTCTAATAGAGAGAGAGCGGAGCTCTGTATCGTAGAAGATGGATCGCAGTACGAACATCTGATGTAATTTATTTTATAAGAATTAATCTCTTATTAAAATTACGTTTTCACAAAATCGTTGAGTATAAGGTCATTTCATGGACATAGTATAATATAATACACCGTTGAATTTGTTTCGATATCAGCAACGACACTATATTCATAAAATTGGGGTTTTGAATTAAAAACACCCACGCAGTCGTGTACAATTCAAACGTTCGATTCTACAGAATGCTTTACTTCTGTTACACAATTGGAAAACATTGCTTTTAGATGTATTTTTGCAAAGCAGAAGAAAATTGTTTTCTTTGCATACTTCTTAATATGCTCAACATTCATACGACACTATATTCATGAAATTGGGGTTTTGAATTAAAAACGCCCATGCAGTCGTGTACAATTCAAACGTTCGATTCTACAGAATGCTTTACTTCTGTTACACAATTGGAAAACATTGCTTTTAGATGTATTTTTGCAAAGCAGAAGAAAATTGTTCTTTGCATACTCTTTAATATGATCAACATTCATACGAAGTTTCATTTAAATCGGAATTTCTGGGTTTGAGAGTTTTTCTTGTCAGCTTACCACGTGCAAGGTCGTCGAAATCCAAAGCTGTTCTTCAAGAGTTACCTTGACAAAATTTAACTTAAATTTTATGCAATCAGATAAATATTACATACGGTAAATGAAAGTTAGATATAATGAAAGTTAGATAAATAGAAATTTGCGTACTGGAACCTGCTAAATTAAAAGATGAAAGCATTTTAGTTTGATTTGTGATCAAGAAAATAAGTATAAGATGAAACTTGACAAATTTTGAAAACTATAGGGTTTCTGAAATGTGACTTTAGGATTTTGTTTTCGAAACGACAGTATCGTTCATGTTTATTTGTTCATGTTTACGTGTACTTTCATTAGAAAGAAAAAAATCGAATGCACTTCAAACCAAAAAAACCAATCCACTTCAAATTTTGTTTTATTAAGAAACAAAATGTTGAAGCCCTTTTTGGAAAACACTTTGTAATTTATATAAAAGTATCTCATTAGTAAACTTTCCGCATTGTAATTCTTTAAGAAATTTTACGTTTAATTGTATCATCGTTAATTTCACATCCTACAGTTTGCAATCGTCTTTTAGAGAAATTTACATTTCATTCATTTAAATTTACATTCCCGTTGAATCTCTACATCTCTATCGAACCATCAAATTTCGACATACATTTTATCGATACGACGTGTCATGTGATGTTTTTCATCGAACGTCCTCGCAGTCTAAAATCTTAACTTGTAACCTATAGCAGCGCAAGATCTACGAATATCGCATCGTGCTATAATATTTCATCTGATAAAGAGACACACGTGTAACATGCTGTAATATAACCGAAACGAGTTCGAATCATTTAGAAGCAATTAGAAAATAATTATCGCGGAACGATTCTGCAGTTATCTGCATCAATGATTAAAAAGATATTATCGATCGTTTCCTTTATCTCGGACCACGTGTCAGTGTTTCAATTTAAGCTGACAGCTGACGATCTGTCTGTGACAGGCACGTGGACGCACATTAATTATGGAAGCAAAATAGTGCGATAGAGAAACGGAAATTTGTATTTACAAACCTTTCGTGACTTCAAGGCGTGCACCACGTTGGGTCTCGAGTATTTGTATCCAACGAGAAGCGCAATGGAAGCTGCTGCGATCACCCCGGCACCGGTTCTCCATTTTTTCACATCACTAGCACCACGCCACGAGACGTACGAATGAGTGACACCACGAAAATGCCGAGAGAACGAAGACACTTGTCGTAATAACCTTGCTACGGTCGCCATCTTTAACGCGGACGTTTACTATCACGCGCATGCGCCGCGATACTGCCGGCAAATTCCTTTTACTTAGTACGTGCCGTCGCGACGCCTCGAAATTAAATCAGTGATTACCAAACTATGCTGCACGTATACATTGGTAATATACTGTAAACAAACTGATATTTTCGGCAATATCAGCACCATTCTCAAAGATAACTTCGCGAGTATGTCCTAAACTTTCGTTGGCCTTATCGTAATTGTTCCTTGGTGTCGAATGGAGCGATACACTTTATTAGAAATTTTTTGAAATTAAATGTCTTCAAACGTAATTACGAATCGAAGATTTTCAGGCTCGTTGTTGATTGTATTTCTCTCTTGCTTATTTTCTGCTCAAATCTTCATGATCCATTCATGGTTAATCGATATCCGTAAAACTTGTTATGCCCAGCAATTTAACAGAAAGTGAAAAGAAACAATTTGATAATATTGCCCAATAATTATGGATTCCTCTGAGCAAGTCTGTACTACTTACGTAAAACGACATACATATTAATATAATTAATATTATTAGATATACATTATAAAACAGAATCAAACATGTCGATAACAACAAAAAAACACTGTTTATTGTCTAGAACAAACTACTATCTAGAATAAACTACCTAACTTGACAGATTACAAAATAAGAAATACCTCGAATTATTCACAATTTTAAAATGACTTAGACTTTTCATAATTGAAAATGTAATCACGTGATTCACAAGATTCTGCAAGTAATTCGAATTAATGATTCGAACCTATTTATAACAAATTATTTTCGTTCGCTGATTCGCTTGTTTCCAAGATCGCTAGTCTCGGTCTCTCCCAAACGAACCTCGACGACGAGATGGGTCATTAAGTGCGCGCAAAATCGAACAACCCGCGTTGAATCGTCGAGGATAGATCAATGATCGTCTCTAGCAGAAATAGGAAGACGCACGAGGGGAAACAGTCGTCGGTCGAGCGGCTCGAAATTTACACGACGAAAATAGCGTTGCGCATAAAGCGAAGACACGGTTCGAAGGGTGTTATGTAACGAAAACGGTGCCATCTTCACCCACGATATACATACCGTGACGCAATGTTGAAAGAGTTCCGTTCAAGCGCCGCGAGTGCTAAAATTATGCGGGCTAACGTACGCATCGGGGTAATACTCCGGCTACCGGTTACCTCGGAGTAACTAAGGTTTGACGATCATTAACCGGGACTACTTGCTTTCTTCTTCGTGGTTGCATTATTTATAAATGCACCCCGCTGCTCGAACAACCGGACTGCGCAATCACGCGCAGATAAATCTTTCCTTCCTACTTCCAACTGAAAATACACGAAGCGGCTCATAATTATTCCAACTACAGTGAATTGTAACTTCACTTCGAACGGTTTAGTTAAACCGCGTCGATCGAGTTAGCAGCTCTATCCGTGAAATATGAGTTCGTTCACTTTGCGCCAGCCCAGTGGCGTAGTCAATTTTTTAGGCCCTCAGGCTGCGGGAAATCATTCTTGAGACCCAATACACACGGCAACATACTAGGTTGCGTAATAAGTCCGTTTGCATTTTATCGTGGGGGTAATACCGTCAATTTTATATAGAATTTATCTAATTTACGATATAAGAGGTGGTCCTCCAAGTACCACTTCGGATTAAGTGAACATTATTGCTGGTAGTAAAAATTTGTCGTAGACAGCTTTGGATGCTTTCAAGTGGGTTATATTCTAATGTTACTATTTTTTTTTTTTTTTTATTTATGGACACGTAGAAAACATATAAAAGTCACTAAGAATTTTTTAAATTCTACCATTAATAACTCTACCAAAAATTTATTAAGGGGGATTCTTGGTTTGTTGGAAAAAAATCGATGTCTTTTTTTCAATTTTATGAAACTATGTACCTTTTAAAATGAACAGTTTAAATTTCATTGAAGAATCCAATGAGCATACGCAAATATGCCATAACAAATAAATTAACGAATAAGTATGAATATTACTCTTTGGGATTAATGATGACGATATCTTTTGAATTTATTTTATCGCCACATTTATTGCTTCTTTAGGTTGCAGGATTTCTTGGTTATACTGTAACATGTTCTTGATGAATTATAGCCTTGGTAATTTTATATTTAGATCATCGCGCCATAAAAGGTGGGGAAGTTAATTTATAAACGAATTTCATCTTTTTCTTGTCTCGCGACAGTTCTCTTATTTCGTCAGGTGTAATAATAAGTTAGCCTCTTAACACGTTCTGCGCGAAATGATTGTGATTAAAGTCGGTAATTAATATCGGTTACACTAATGGTATTTATATGCCAACGGTGATGGAGCAGTATATCATGCGTAGTTGAGACGAATTTATAATAATTTGATAGCAACGTTGATCTCGATCGCTCGATCGAAATTGCAGGTTAAATCGCGGTGATTTATCGACATATTATCAACCGCGGAATTAGAAATGCATGGGGCATATATAAAAACAATTTCTCGCGATTAATTGTCTCCATTTGAGGAGTCTCCGATATTAATTACGAAATAATTGAAATTCGTAACGTAACTCGTTACTTATCGCATCGGAGAATAATTTAAAATCATGTACCGAATCAATGGAATTTCTTCGACAGGCAAAGAATCTGTCTACGCAAAAGGTGCATAAACGTCGTCTACTAATTGGAAACATCCGTATATCTCACTGTTCTTGCGATCCTGCCGCGACCCAGCGTTCCGAAAAGAAGAAAACACCTCTCGGATTCGCCGAGTCGTTGCGCTTCGCATTCCTCGTGACCTGAAGAAGAAGCAACCAAAGACAAGAAAAAAAAAAAAAAAGAGACGAACTTGTCGCACATACGGCACCCGACTGTAAACTATAGGAAAAAAGGAACTTGTCATTACCTCCGCGAGTCTTTTGCAATGGTGATGAACATTCTTCACGACGCTCGACGTCAATCGGGGAATCCCCGCAGGTCTGCACCCGTGCGCACTCGGCGTACTCGTCGCGGAACAATCGCCTCATTAATTCGCATTTACGCAGGAACGTAATTATTTCCCCGACACTTCGTCTGAGCCAGCCATTCTTCCGGCGAACCTGTCGTCGTTAAGCCTCTAGCCGTCTAACCGTTTCCTGGTTTAGCTAAGAAAAATTCGTTTAACTTCGTGCCTGCCACAGATAGGAACAATTATTTCAGGGGTGCTCTACCTATAACGTTAATCCATTCGTTCTCAAAACGCGCCACTGCGAGTCTAACTCGCAGTTGTCAGTCTTAGACAATTTTAGAACAGAGTTCGTATCGTCTTGATGAATATTGAATAGATCTTAGGCATAATTTTAACACATTCTTTTTATTCTGTACACTACATATTTACAGCATTGATATTTCAAAACATATTTTGCAGTTTTTATCGTCGCTGTAACGATACAAATTTGCGATGTGCAGCTTCAGAATTTTATTATTTTCTTCAGGACTCTGTAATATGACATTATGGAAACGTAACGAATCTCCAGGTCGCGAATCCGTGTCGTCTAAAGGTCTATTTACACGTATCCGTAACGTGTCGGTTCCGTATCCGTTCAGTTCCGTAATGTTCCATCGGTGCCAGTGATTTTAAATATTCTTCTGTTGTTTTTGAATGGGCATGTTTGCACACGTCCGGCACCGCCCAGTGACGTTATTGATACGGTACGGATACGGAACTGACACGTTACGGATCTGTGTAAATAGACCTTAAACGTAAACGTATGAGAGTCAATGTCGGAATCCACGTAATAACACACCGACTGACTCGGTAGTTTCAGTGTTAACGCAGTCCAGTGATCTTCCGACCTTTGGAGAAATAATCACTCGGATGCTTCCACACTTAGTTATATCGCTAGCATCCATCTTCGCGTTTCCACTTTAAATATAAACTTACGACGTTATTAATTCAGTAAAACAGGATGGTTGAAATGTTCCATAGGCGAGTGGGAACCCTTCGGCCTCAGTTTTCGTTTATCCCTACCGCAGTTACCGTAACCGAGCGATGTTCAAGTCCCGGGCGAGCATCGAAGGTGGCTCGAGGAAAGATTGTCTAGGAATTATGGGTTGCACCCGCGGCGCTGCGCTTCCTCGAGCTAGTAGCTACCAGTCGTGCATCCGCCAAGGCTATCGACTCTCTCATCCACGCTTATTTGAATAATTGAAGTCGATCTGGCCGAGCGAAGAGATCGCCGGATCGAGCGTGCGAGCACGTCTGCCGGCGGCGTCCACCTTCGACGCGACGAGCAAGAAAGGAGATGCTCCACCAGAGGGGATCCCTTTAATCGCCGGCACGATGACACCAATAATACCGATAACGCCACTCTCGGTACCGTGCCGATGGTTTTCAGAAAATACGATAAAAAGATATTGACAATAATGATACCGTGCGGGCATTTAGTCCGCTTGTTAATGACGTGATTGGATTATAAAACCACGGGACGATCGGCATCGCGCGAAGACGCAAATTAGTCACGAATGGTGAACCGAACGAAACGGAACGATTATTATTGCTACGCCGAGATCGGTCGATTAATCGATTTCGACGGTGGTTGGGAGATTGGTTAGATTGGTTAGATGGTTGCTCGATGGTTAGATTCCATCGGTTCGAAATTTTTCATAGAGCTTATCCTCTCGAGATCACTCGTTAGATGAACTTTTAATTATTTTAACGAGGAATTTTTAAGCGCACGTTGTTTTGAGCTTCTTTGGAAAGAAGAAAATCGAGAACGAAAGTCGTTGCAACCGTTCGAGACTAGAGTCGGGATTTTTACTAGTTGGCTGTTTTTGACGAGTGATATTTTATGTTACGACGAAAATACTCGAACACGCACAAAAAATACTTATAATTTTACTGTTCAATTTTATGTATAATTTTACTTTTCGTAAGAATTAATATGTATTCACAAGTTTTAAGATATCTCGAATATTTGAAGGCCTAAACGGAATTATGAAAACGAACAAATAATACAAACATAAATATTTATTATGAAAAAACTGTGTGCAGTGTGAACGAAGTACATAGACGAATTTTTCTTGAGGTCACCCTTAAGAAATAAAAATTCATTTCTTGAATATAACGTACATTATTATTATCACTATTAAATACATAATTTATACTTAACGTTTGAAGTCGCCTAAATAGCTTAAAAATTGTCTACATAACGAAATACATAGAATTATTTGCATAATTATTCCTATAATTTAAATTCTAATTTAAGTTCCTAGTTTATTCTAAGAATAGCAGATAAAAAGTAGTTCACCTCTCATCCGATGTTCGAGGTTTTTGTTTACATAGGAATTTTCCTCGTCTCTGGTTAAACGAAACCGAAACATAAGCTGCCATGGCGCGTTATCATCTGGAAATGGGAATTTAAGTGGCTTTGTTAGTTGCGAGCAAAGCGGTCCAATTTCAGTTCCGGCGGAAGTAATAGCGTAGTTTGTCACCGACTATCATTGGGTTGCATAACTGTGGTGCAACGCTTGGGAAAAAATGCTTCCTCGTTGATGAACGTGGAATACCTGGGCCGAGTCCGCAATGTCCCTAGAGTGTTCTGTGCAAAGCAACAGCACCTGTCGTTGACACTGTACTAGTAGCGATACTACTAAATCAAATCTTAAATAAAGAAAATATAATTATTCGTAGTGATTGCAGATGAATTCATTGACTTGGCAATTGTATTCTTCTATATTTTATCTTTCAAAAATTGATTACTAAGAATGTACGAATTATTAATTAGGAATACACGTTTCATAGAATTTCATGTTTGAATCGTTTTCATAAGATATTCTCACCTAACGAAACAAATTATTACAGAAATTTTAGTAACAGAGATTAGGTTGAGGACTCGGAAGGTTGATAATCTATCGTAACAAAATAAAGAATAAATATTTTTACTCGCTACAGTTATAGGAATAAATAATACACAGTTAAATATACGACTGTAAAGGCACAGAATTAATTTCTACGCCTGATATATTATGTAAGAGTATTTGACTAGCGTGGAAAAGTAAGCGTTCAACTACATACTTCTTTAAATAATTTTTTATAATCACATTTATTCGGTTTTTCTGCAATGCACTTTTAACTCTAGACCTTTGTCTCGTTGATTATGGTTTTGTGAATACTATAAGGTACATGTCGAAAGCAAAACTATCAATCATGATTGCGTGGGTGTACGGCCCACACAGCTTGGATGGAAAGCAACCAACAATCGGTACGGCACGGAACGTGTCGATAACTGTCGGTTGAAGGGTTAATAAAGAAAAACGAGCTGTTTTACCACGTCATAATCATAATTTAACTAGTCACTTTTCAGCGTTATTATTAGTTTACAATTTAAACATTAAATTACATCAGTGCTTCGAGGCATCGTAGTCGGTACTGCTAACGAGCTTCTGTCTTTGCAATCCTGTTTCTCGCTGGCCACCACTCGCAAATTTCTCGCAGACAATTCGTACGATTTCCGCAATCGACCGGTTGCCCACGCTCCTCGATTGTACGATAGCGAAAATTTACTACGAACGCGATTAGTTTATTTCGACGAATCCGCACGTCCGAAGGACAAGACACAACATACGAAGAACACATGATCGATGCGCGTGATTGACAAGTAATGATCGTAGAGACACGTATGTACACGGAGTCAACTGTTTACAATAAATAAGTCTTTAATAAATATACTACTAGATTAATAGATCGTTCCTACAAAGATTCGTAGCGAGGTCAAGATCATTCGATGGCGGACATTTCCCTCCCTTAATCGCGAGAATCTTAATCGAGATTCAAGGAGACGCATGGCAGAATCTCTCGGAGATGTTAACGGCCAGAGCTGGGCAAAATTCTTCTCTTTATAACAAATGAGAGATGAACAAATTTTTATCCGCTACTTTTACGACAGAAGTTAGAATTTTAATTGTACAAGGGAAATATTTCGCAATGCTGGAATAAAAATTGAATCGTTCGATTGAATAAATGGCTCGAATTAATCGCTGCGTGGCGGGTTCGTTCATCCGTTATTCGAACGAAACGTTGCCCATCTCTGGTTACGACTGGTTCCTACTGTACTTTACAAATCCTTGGCGTTCTGTGAAAAGTATAAAATGCAACTAGATCATCGAGCGAGGCTCTAGACGATGAACATTCTCGGAATCGCAGTATATTTCGTCGCGTACGCTAAGATTTTTTCAATCGCTAATAGTATCTCTTCTTTGAAAATTCATAAAAATACCACGTCGGTGCCGTTTCTTTTTCTCGAAGCTTCGTCGAGGTTGCGAGGTATCTACCTACGGATATCTTTAATCACTGATATCCTTTGCAATGTTAATCGTGCCTCGGGCAATAAATAATTTACGAACGGGATCAATTTCTTTTTAAAGCAATTTTTGACAAATCGAAAATCTGTCGAAGAACAGTAGAATTTGGCTCTTCTAAAACAACGTTACTTAAAATATTATTACAAATAGCACGTTATCTTACTTCACAGTTATTTTATTCTTAGAATATTTCTGTTTTTGCGATAACGAAATAATACAATACTCTTGCAAATAATGAACGTATCTAGAACTGTGATGATCCAAAATTACAAATAAGTGCGATTATATAGATGCAATTGGAAGATATTTTTAATAAAATGACACTGATTCAAACAAAGGAGGAAATTAGCATAACAAGTATATTTCGTTGATATTTAACCCACTTGTCAAGAATATTGCCTTTATTACTTATATCGAACAGTTATGTTTTATTTTAATTTCAAATCAGATTTGCTCAGATCCGACATAAATGTAAATATGCGCGAATATCGTGATTGGCTTAAAATATCAGTTTAATGAATCAGTCGAGCCGGAAAGGGTGAAAAGCAAGAAATTTCGAAAACTTGAACACACTGTTGCGGATGATTACAGTAGTTCGGAGGCAATGCGTCTGTATTTCGTATTCTCGCAGGCCAGGCGATAAACGATACAACGGTTTCATTCGACCGACATCAGTGATAAATGAACACAATAATCGTGTCCGCGTCTCGCAACGTCCGCGTAGCGGCAAGATGAATTATTTTTCGTGAAAGTCTATCGATCGATCTTATTATAGAGTTACAAATTTCTGACAGTCAGGCATCGCCGTCGATAGAATACAATTTATCCTTAACGTTAATTTTACGAGTAAATATCTCTAACAGCGTAATACTCTTCTTAGTAATTTAATACTTTGGATCTTTCCACAAGAACCGTACGAATCATTAAATCGTTTCCCCGTTCGGGATTTAATTTCCTTCTCAATTTGCTTACTCGAGCAGTTATTCGTATCTCTCCTATCCGTAATTGCTTCGTTCGAGAATACTTGCTGTTTCGCACGACAGTCTAAAATCACACGAGTGATCATTTCACGTTCTCGCATTAAATTACAACGACGAAGAAGAACACAATTTCGCATTCCCAGCGAGCAGTTGCCCGGCGAGCAACGCCGCTTTTAAACTTAACAGCTTTCCTCGTCTTTACCCTAAAAGGAACGTCCTCGCGATACGTCTTCGGACATCGCCGTTAATTCTGCTAATTAATTTAAGTCGAAGAGAGAAGAACGTTTATCGGTATCCTGATTTTCTTCTATTCTAATCGCCGCCGCGACCAACTCATCGTCGAGTCGATGCTACCTACGAGCAGAGACGGGAAAAATTCTTATTTGGACTCGAATTTCAAGTAACGAATGCAACGATGGAGAACTTTTGATTCGTTATTTGTTGAATTAAAATTAGAATCTGAATAGTAGAACGTCATTGTATCGCATTTCGTTGTAAAAGAGCAGAAATTCGTCTGCGTAACTTCTCGCATGGTATCTGTGTCTTTATTCTTTGTTTATTATTCGAAAAAACAAATTTTGCCTATCTCTGCCGACAAGCCTCCGTGGCGTCTGTTTCGTCGATCTAGTCTCACCTGTGTGATCCATCCAGAGTTGAGTAAATTTCTTGTCCAAATACAAATATCGAATGGAAGGTTTTAATTTCGTTATTCGTCCACTGAAAATTACAATTTTAAATTATAAATTTAAATTATATTTCACTTTAACAATCGTGCGTCCGAAAGACTCGAACCATGCGCTGTTAATTGTATCACTTATATGTTTCACTTTGATAAAACCGGCAGACATCGTCGCTGCCTCGACGCTTGTTTAATTACTGTTAAACGTTGATTAAAAATCGCTACGCGGTGTCTAAATAAAGAATAAAGAAATTACGAGAAGTGGAAGAAATTTTGCCCATCTCTGGCTCCATCCTCGCGTCTCGAAGTCGCGTATTGTCTCGTTTCTCGTTGCTCCTCGCGCTCGCTAAAATACTATCGTTGCTTCTCTTACTCGTGAAACGCTCGCCGCGCTAATTAGGACAGGTTTTCGTCGAATAATGTACAAGGTGTTCCCTGTCGCCGGAAGGGAAGATCGTACTGGGTGTCGACGGGAGAGAATCAGCCCTGGTTGGTGGGACGAGACGCGAGCACGACTCCGAAGAAGCTGCCAATGTCTTTACACAACTTTTCTGGTATTAGCTTAGCACCCATCGAACTTCAACAATTTTAAATCTGGATGGAAAAAAAAAAAGACTGTGATCATTTTTGTTTCAAAATGTAATAATATCAAGCCAATTTCCTGGTAAGAAAGCTATACCTACGAAGTTTATTTTTTTTTTTTATATAAAAAACAAAATTCAGGCTCTTTATAAATAATATAGTACCAGTAAACTATGCACCAGAAATTATTACTGTTGCCTAGTTCAACCAGGATCAACTAGATGGGACTTACTAATGAGTTTCGTTTAATTAAATTAATCGGTTAATTTTGCCTTCGTTCCTAAGATATTACGTATTACACAAAACAGTTTTATTTCGATCTCTTCGGATCCAATTTATTTGAAAACTACAAATAAATATTGCCGCTATAAACTATTGACATTTTATATGAAATTCTCTACAATAGAGAAACACAGTAAAGTCTCGGAAAGATAATACTGTTCGTTTTGTTTTGAATATGCCAACGCGCAACGTTTTACAATCTACACCGAAAGTAAGATGTAAGGTTTCGGTGATTTTGGGAATTCGATGCGCATCGCGATGTGCATCGAATCTGAAGGGATTAATATACCGTGGACCACTGATCGGATGGAAGAACCACTAAGAGGCAAGTGGTCTGGGCCACTTTGGGTTTCTAAGAAGTCTTGCGTTGAGATATCAAACAGGTATCGAAATACGTATTGAATAGCAAGCTGTGCGGCAAAGGTACCGATAATTGACCGTGTTCCAAAGTTGGGCAATTTTTATTCCAAATAAAGAAGAAAAGTTCCAGATTTATTCGTAAGAATAAAAACAAAAGAATCCTTCGTCTCTTCCCCACAAGTACTTCAGCGTCGTTTGCATCAGAACAACCAAAGGATTCGTCTGTTTTTATTTTTATAAATAAATCTGTAATATCTTGCCGCTGCTCGCGAGCCTTCAGTTGCCCATACCGTTCTATACGTTAGATCAGTCACGAGCAATTAGCTACTCGCGAACGACGATCACACCACGGATTTATTCGGACCTTGAAATAATTAAGCATTCGACGTTACATCTCCGTTGCTGTAACCGCCATCAATGGCACACGCTGTCGCTCGCAAACACCCAGTCGCCCGTGGTTGCGTGAGCCAGAAGAATCGAGTTCGTCCGTGTTTATACCCTGAAACGGAAATGGTATCCATGGTAGCGGCTGATCGCGAGCGGCCGACAAATTCATTCGTTTCCATCGGATTACAAGTATTACCAGGGCAATCGCCATTAAGAAAATACCCGGCGCGAATCGCGTTCGGTTGGCCCCTCTCGTAATTAGCTCATTCGCTACACTCGCGAACGGTCCCGGAACGCGGCCTCAGCTCTTTGCACCGCGACAGGGACCTGCTCGAAGATTAAACGCGAGTTACGTGCTCGTTACGCGGCCCCGCCGTTTGATACAACCCGTCTCTTCCCGTGCATAATTACGTCTCTCGGAGTAACGAGGGGCTGAGAGCGAGAGAGGGAAGAAAGAGAGTCGTCTCAGTCGACACGCATTTTCGTGACGTACCATCCCAGGGCCAAACGGGCTGTTCCACGTACCCAGCCTCCTTCCGTCGACACGGACCGCGTCTTTTTGCGACGATTATTGGAAAAGTGGCTCGGGAATCGGTAGGAATCAAGATCGATCGTTAGCCGGAGATGTTTAGACGATGTCTAGATGACTTCTCTTTGTTCGCGAACATTGGAAACTCTTTTTCCGATCTGTTCGAGTAGTACTAGTAGTTTGGTGGATGATTTTTGCTTTGTTTTAGTCAAGACTAAATATTGATCTCGCCGAGAACTGCCATCCCATTTTCGCGACGTACAGTTGCAATTCTTTACTTTTGTTCGATAGTCGTTGTATTCAACGAATTCGAATATTGATATTCTCGTTCCAGATTCTGATAGTGAAGACAGTTTGTTACTACGATAGCGAAGAAATCCTACAGTTGACCGACGAGTTTAACTTGAGGTTACAAACCCATGCACGTCACTTTTCAATACAGAGTTTTAAATTAAACGAAAAAGAAAGTTTCTTTTAGTGTTTCGAAACAACTGTCTCGATAATTGTGATTAAATGAATTTTTGATAGAGCAAGAAGACAAATATTTTTTTTGCACGAGTGTGTATCTTCTGCATCTACCCAGTTATATGACCCATAAGTCTGTACCCAACAAATATATTCTCTTCAAATTAAAAAGAATTATCAAATGTAACATGAAAAACACCTCGGTTCGCGAATTATTACAGTACAGTGACTATGTTTGACCATTCAACGTCTCGCAACTAAATAGAACATCTCGGTTCGCGAGCTATTATAATCACCATCTCTAAACATCTAAATACGTGGAGATAAAATAACATCAATCCGAAAAAGCCTAGAAATAAATCACATCGATCTTGACTTTTCCAATTCCCGTAGCACCGGCAGTTCGAGCACCGGAAATTCCCCGGAGCACGCGCGATGCGCACGCGATCGTCGTACATGAATGTGAAGTATGTCGTAAATCGTAACGTAGTATGAATACTATGTACACGTAAGTTTACAATGATTCCCGTGGACACGATCGGTCGTGCCGAAAGCGAACGGGCGCCTCACATGGCCAAACTCTCGAGCGAAATCTCCGGAGTGGTCGACTGTATAGTTTCCGGCGTGTCGAGCCTGTCGTCTGGATTGTCGTGATCCTCGAGCGATCTGGACTCGTCTTCCGGCAACCTGAACTTGGTCGGCGTGCCAGTGGTTTCGATCGAGGTGGCCAAGATCGACTCTAACGTAGCGGGTTCGTTCGATACCGTCGAAGACGGATTTTCGTCGTTTGATAAGGACTCGATCGACGACTTGGAGGCGTCCTCCGCGATCGATTCCGTGGAGGAGCGGCTCGAGCTTCGGAAGGATCGATCGGAAACGGTCTCAGGAACTTTTGGGGTCGCAGATTGGGTAGTTAGGTCGGGCGTCGTCGTCGTCTTCGTACGATTTCTCGCGAAAGCTTTCGAGACGCCGGGCTCGTTGTTCGCGGGGGAGGTCGGTTTGGTTCTGCGCCTAGGCGAGGTTCCTCTCCCTGAAGGGACGGTTGACGCACCAGGAGACCACCAAGAGGAGGATGACGTTGCGTAGGTCGGTGCGGAAGTTGCCGTGCGCGCCGCAGACGTGTTGCCCGTTCCGCCAGGCGTGAACCTCTTGCGGCCCAGAGTCACCGCTGGCTTCCTCCTCGCTGGCGGGCCCTTCTTCTTTTTCTTCTTCCCGTCCGTCAAATTAGGCTTTTTACTCTGACTCATGCTGCCAGCGGCGCTTACTTTTTTTGCATTTGACGCTGGTGGTTTGCTCTTACCGTTGCTCGCGGTGACGTTCCGGCCGCCGGCTGGTCCGTCGGTCGCCTCTTCCACCCGCAGCTTCCGCTTCTTGGATGGGACCGAGAGGGCCTCTCTTCGACAGACCTCCTCGCTCGCCGCGCCCTCGCAGGATCTCTTCGACTCCGGGGAAGTCCCGTTCGAGCGCGGACCCTCGCTCCTGGCCGCATGCCCGTTGCTCTCCTCCGTGATTTGGCACTGAGGACCAGGCTTCTCGCCCGGCCTGCACCGCCGTTTCCTCTTCTTCCTCTTCTTTCGTTTGCGACACCTGAACTTGTCCCTGCCGTCCTTTTCCTGGACAGGAAGAGTGGGGCAGAGAGACTGCTGGACCAAGTCCCCTCGATGGCTGTGATGTCGGTGCCGGACGTTGTGATGAGCGCCCAGCATCCGCCTCTGCAGAGCTTCGACTCGCTCCGACGAAGCGACCTGAGTCAACACTCTCGCGTAGGCGGACAGTCTGCCCAGGTTGTGACCCTTGGCCTGTACCCTCCTCGGCTGGCCACGACGGTTCAGACCCAGGTAAAGCGTCTTCTTCGTCGTGGACCATTTCGCCGAACTGTACGTGTTGTAGTTGTGTTGCTCCAGGGTCTCGTTGAACACGCAGTCGTCTGTGTACTCGCGCTGAAACAGAACGTGGAAAGCGACTGGTTACTACCAGAATACAACGACCATCGAACAAATTTAAAGAATTACAACTTTACGTAGTAAATGACCACGCAAATGTCCTTCGCAACATCTCCTCTGTGTTACCAGTCTTTGTCGCTAACGTTCAAAACAGTTATTCTGCTTAGATTATATTGCAAGCTAGAAAATGTTTTTCATCAAACGGCAATGTCCACGTGTCGTTACCTTGGGTATGGATCGTGAAACATCGGCCGGGAGGTAGATGTCATTTAACTGCGATTTAATTGCGTAAGACTGCCACTTCTCGTTAGCGAAACATCGAGCGAAAGCCTTTTAAGAGATTCGCTTTTTCCCCTATTTAATATCATCGTAACTATTTTAATTCCGAACGTTCTTCAAATATTTCTTATCTACTTTGTTGCCTATCCGATTGTGACGTGCTGTCGTCAGCTTTTCTTAGGTGCAGATTTGAATCTTTGCAAAATTATTTAATTTACTTTACAATGACACCATCAATGGATTTTCGAAAACGTACAACACAGGTGGCATTCCAGGCGGCATCTTCATAAGACGAGGCCGTACAAAAGCTCGTACCCCGCTATTGATAAATGCCTCAACATTGGTGGCAACTATGTTGAAAAATAATCTAAGCATCGTGTACTTCATTATGCGATAAAAGTGTTTCTCTAATAATGGTTTCCTTTCGCTTAATTGCTTAACGTAACTTACTTTCTGGATCGCCTTGATAGCAGTACCAGCTCCATCTAGAGAGGCGTTATCAACACCTAGGTGGACATTACTCTTGTAACATAGTTTCATGAAAGTAATCGCTCCTGCAACTTACGACCGCGGCTCAGCCGATGACCCGAAAATCACAAACAACACGTTCGGAATCGCGCGTCATTCGATTTAATGGAAAGGATATCCTCTGAATATTCCCAGAAGCTTCCAAGGATCCAGCGATCGTTATCAATTCCGCGCGGCTATTATTCGTCATTATCACGTTGTAATTGCACGGCTGAGCGTTGGGGCCGCAGAAGCGGAGAAGCGGCGCGCGAGTATGTCCTCCCGTTTAACACGCAATTCCGTTTCGCCGAGCGACGCGTAAAACGGGGCTAACATCGCGGCGAAATATTAACGACGCTTCCCGATGGAAGACTCGAACGAGCATTAAGCATAACGCGGAACCAGCCCGACCGGACAGCGGACGAGCCGCCGCGGCGAGCATTATGTTTTCGCTAGTGTTGCGCCGCGCTATGATTTTCTCTGTCCGCTTTATGGTAACTCGTTTCTAGATGAGCGGAAGTGGCCGCGGTCTTCATCGTCTCTAATTACAGCGTTTAAACGCTACGCCGGTTGAAAAATCCGCTGGCAGAACGCGAGCGTAAAGATACGCGCCAAGTGAAAAACCGACTTTATGGCGCCGAAACCGATGGTGGTGTTTTCATACGCGGCACAATTTACGAGTTCCCTCGAACAGGGAAATTGTATGGGATCCAATCCGTTCGCGACGGTTCCGTTTATGCCCGTGCTTGGCTGAATTGTGACTTATTTTTTCGACGTACGTCGACCGACGAGTTTTATTGATTGTTAAGAGCAAAGAGGTAACCAGTATGCGGGCTCCGAGAACACCTAGAAGGCGTGTCTCCCCTTCGCAAGTGCTGTTGGCGAAAATAATAAACAGCTGACCATATCGAGGGGTATATGGGTGAATAACATTGACGCGGATGAGCCGAGTAACGATTGAAATTGAATGAAATTATTTCAATTTTAAGCCACCGAGCTTCATTTTAATTAAACGGCCGAAGGAGATCGAGTAGATCCGCTTCTGCGAAAGTACTTCGGCGATCATTCGGACGCGGAGTTCGCAAAATTTATGGATTTTTCATTGGTCACCGTTCAACTTCGACGATGAGCTATAATCGTGCAAACCTTCTTTATTTTTCACCCAAAACGGGTTTCGAGATCTTATCAGGTATATCTTATCTTATCAACAGTATTGATCTACTTTGGTGATATTAATCAGATACTTGCGAAGTCTACTTTGAAAGGGTACAACTGTAGGGTGCTGTACATTCAGTAGAACCCTCATTTTCGAAACTTCTGCGACTTAAACACTTTACTCTTCGACTGTTCTATTATTCATGTATGTATGCATACGAGTATACGCATCGGATGTTCTCGGGAAATGTTTCATATTTACCCTGGTGATCCAGTTTGATGGGATACGATCTTACAATTATTAAGCTGCTCTATCATCTACACAGATCATGTTCTCGTCAAGTGTCCCGTTTCTTATTTACACTGCAGTTCTACTCTAATAGGATACAATCTTAGGAAGTTGCTCTATTATCACGCGTATCACGTCCCTGAGAAGTTTTCCTTCTCCTATTTACCTGCAGTTCTACTTTGACGGGATACGCACCGAGTTAATGGTTTTAAAAATACAATGGAGCCTTCATTATCTAAATCTCTGTTATCTAAACACTTTACTATCCTAATACTCGATTACACACGCGTAGCACGTTCTTGGGAAGTGTTTCTTCTCTTATCGAACCTGTTGATCTACGTTGATAATAAGATGCAATCGTAGAAAACTGCTCCATTATTTATACGAAGCACGTTTTTGTAAAGTATACACTCTTTGATTCTATCTGTTTGATTTTGACGGAGAGCTAGGATACTAGATTTGCTAAAGTTCTCTATTATCGGAATGTTTTCTCTTTCGAATGCTTTACTATATTCGCTATCTCTCGCGTGAAATATTTTCTTTATTCGTACCTGTCAAGTGTGTTAAGTAGGCGGCCAGTTTCAATTTTTAGATAAATGTTTAGAAGAAATAAGTTTGCATTTTGCTCATCAGGGTTCCTCGTAAATGTCACATTTGTAACATTTGCGACCGGTGACGTGAATTCACGTCACTTCGAATTCTATTTCTGTTACAAACAATAATAAACAAAATTATAAAAATCTGTTTATTTATCTTAGGCTAAAAAATTCGGATATTCCTGCCAAGTATTTAATCGAATAAACAGTTACGTAAGAGTCGTATCAGTCGTCTGTTATTATTATTCGCATAAAATTTTGCCCATCCCCGAGTTACACGTCTTAACTACACGCCATCGGTATAAAACTCATGCACCGTGGGGAAAAACAGATATTAGAAGCAGAAAAAAGACGAAGCGTTTCCGTAAAGTGTTCTACGGATGAGAATGATCTTTAGCGAGCGATAAACGTCTAACGTTTCATTTTGCCGAGCAACCGTGGGGAGCGTCTATCTTTCGAGAAGCTGAAATTTTCATCATTATAAAAACTTTTCCTATCGAGTTGGTGGAAACGTAGCCGTTTTTTCGCGATGCAAATTTGTGTGGAGCAGGTTTGCAGAGCGTGTAATTAGAAAAAAGGATACAACGAAGATACGTAATCTCCCAGAACAAGACGTAATTACAGCGAAGTTAGAAATATTGTAGCTCGGTCACTGACAGGCGACCAGGAATCTTCAATTATCCGGCCAGAGCTTCGCGGAAGTTATCTTCATTGTCACTTCAGCATGGCATACGGAAAGTGTTATCTTAGATGGGATTCTTATTAGGAAGACGATCATTTTGGGAATCACTGACATTTTTAAAGCGTTATAAAAGTTTAGATCATCGTGTACATACTTTTTGTTTACATCTAGCACGTATTTATTATATCAGTTGATATCATATATGCATAAAATCCGCAGTCCAGTGATACCACTTTCGAATAAATCGCGTTGAGTACTATTTAGCAGAATTTTATTTAAAAAAACGCTTGCTCTATTGTATTTTATTTGAGCACATAACGAGAAATGTTGTTCGCCATTGGCCCGAAAGATCAAACTTGAAACTTGAATGGTCAGTCCATAAACAATCTCTCTCGTTGTTAAAGGAAAGTTTCATCGTTATGGACAGAATTAACAAGGGCCACGTGTCGTCGGCGTATATTGGTTGATCCACAAAGACAGCGTAAAGAAGCTGATTCCGATGATTTCGGCCGCGCATACCTCATCGGAGCTGTCGACGGCAAGACGAATCGACCGCGCAGTCCCTCATTTCGTCGTGCTCGTAAATTTTCCAGCGAAAACAACAAAGGTTTGTTTACACGCCGCGTTTGATACATCGCTGTCCGTTTCTGCCATCGTCCGACGGAATCCGAGGGTGAATCAAACTGGCCCCCGAATAATCGCGACGCAACACGTGTCGTTCGATGAAATGCAATTCTAGAGTTATTCCGGATTTATTGGCTGGCTATAAACAGCTTGTGTACGCAATTGTCTTCATAAACGAGTAGAAATAGTTTTACGATCGATCGAGGTTCGGAATAGTTAACCTTCTATCGCAGGGATTTCAAAGAGGAGCCAGACTGTATTCTTTGAGGGCCACGAATGAAAGTATGGGAATCAAAAATTTCTGAAATAATTACGGAAAATATTTCCAACGTATTACAATAATTAATGTATGTTATACAAATGATAATACATCATTTGTCTTCTACGATAGGGAATTAATTTAAAACGTAAACGTTTCGAGAATTTTTTAAAAATTTGGAGATTTCCCATTCTGGGAAGGGCCAACAAAGTAATGTTGTTATTCGAAATAAAAATTTGGATAGAATCGAAGATTTCTAAGATAGAATTGCAAGGACTAGTAGACTGCGTGACCGAACGGTGTTAATTTAGGAGTACGTTACAACAAGTACATTTCCGCCGAAAAGTGCATAAATCGTTGTTAGGCTATTCCTGTCCGCGCCCTCCGAGAATCCCGCAAATATATCTGGCGAGATAAATTGCATTATTCGAGGGTCAATGCTATCGTTTCTGCAATCACGCCACGCATATGTTGCTCAATGAAATTACTCTTTCGCAGTAGTCCACATTTATCGCTGCCATAAACGAGGACGCGCCAGACACCGAGATTTCTTTTACACAGCCACGGGAATTAACGAGGCAACGAATCGGTTGTAAATCATGCGGAAAGACGGGTTCAAAAAATTCCCGCGGATGTTTCCTTAATCACCAATTTTTCTGCAATGAAAATAGCGAGAGAAAAACGCGACGAGAGTGAGATATCTCGATTCATAAAATAGGGAATGTAATTAATACTGGAGTTACATCCATCGACACGATGGACGATGGATGGTCAGATTTTTATTCCGAACCATAGACATTGTTGAGACGATTTAGCAAATAAAATAAATAAAAAATAGTTGATGGTAAATAGCAGTATAGTAGTACATAGAACGATAGTAACTCTCAAGGATCGTTCTTGTCACGATTTTTATAGTTGTTAAGCAACCATGAAGGATTTCAGTGAGAACTTTCGATTGTTTGTTACATTCTATAAATGAATTATTAACTGTTACGATTCGTGAAGGATAGTATAGATCGTTGCAACATCGAAGAAACATTTCTGTTACGATCTCGATTTTTATTACACGATCACTGAGGAAGCTGATCGCTTTAATAAACGACTGAACTGAACTGATGGCTCCACCGGCGCGAAATTGAAAGAGATAGGGTTTCTCTAGCAGATTCCTCTGATAGTTGGGACACAATTTCAAAGTTCTAGTTGCACAAGCGAGGAGGAAGAGCATTGTACACGCTCAACCTTAGCGAACACTAGGCGCTTAGACTTAGGGCAATAGGAAGGCGCCCCGACAGCCGATCCTTTACGAGTAATCCCAGTGACTTAAAGCGGAACGGGAGTATGCAGTTGCGTCGAGTACTAACACCCGTATGTTGGCAAAGTTGAAACGGCGGTCACGTAACTTCGTAACGAGCCTTTTCCTTCGGCACACGAGCGTACTTCGCCGGTAAGTGGTAACTACAGAAGTCAAATCGCATCTTTACGTATGTTTATCGGTATCAACAAACTCGTAAGATTTTAAAGCCACCGCAATTACTATTATCGAGCAGGAATCGTTACTTCCCAGACCACGCCAGCGCGAGGAAGTTATCCCTCCTTCGCGACAATAAAAGGAACGCGATGCCGCAAATAGGAAGCTATTCGTCCTTCTTCCCCTTTTGGAGTAGCTCGTTTCCTTTTCCCCTCGTTAGTTTTCAATGATCTGTCAATTAAGTCGCGCTAATACTGTTTATCGATAGCAGCGCGCAATTAGTGAAACTAATGTATCTCTATTGCGATTAATAAGTTGTTGATAATAGTTTAATGTACGTATATGTATTAAGTTAATCAATAACCGAATCTAGAACGTAGCAACGTGTATTAAGAGACACTATCGAGTTGCAATTAATTATTCAGACTGTTTGGAACGTTGATTATACGAGGATTATTCAAATATAAACTGGAACTTTTGTACATAAATACAACTACAAATGGAGCGCCTTATTTTTCCACGTACTATTTTTCAACAGAAATATATTTTCTTCGCCAGATAGGAAGCTTTTTAATCCCCTTAGGGAAAATGCAGTTGACTGCTCCAGTAACCAATTGTACAAGTACAGATGGAGTGCTGCAGCGCATTGTGTCGTTTTTATTATAAATCTTTCTTCTCTTAATTCCTTCTTCGGTGTAGCACCCATATGGTAGTCACATGAAATCAGGTCTCAAGTCTCTGAGTTAAAGCTGCTATCATAGAACAAAATGGAGAATATGTTATTAAATATAAAAACGAGAATAAGCGTTCGTATAATTTTAAGTTTCTATGGAAAATGCAGTTGACTGCTCCAGTAACCAATTGTACAAGTACAGATGGAGTGCTGCAGCGCATTGTGTCGTTTTTATTATAAATCTTTCTTCTCTTAATTCCTTCTTCGGTGTAGCACCCATATGGTAGTCACATGAAATCAGGTCTCAAGTCTCTGAGTTAAAGCTGCTATCACAGAACAAAATGGAGAATACGTTATTAAATATAAAAATTTCCTTCTCTACGAAAAATCGTTTTTCATTCACGCGTTAAAATCCAACCGAACTTGGCCAACCTAACATTTACACGCAACGTCTACGGTATCACCGACATCGTTACGAGTTCCATTCCTTCCGATACGATCAAAATTTAATTTCACCGCGTGTCATTTCACGGTTTAATTTGACCGAATGCCGCGAGCATCCCCAGACATGGACAGTTTGCGTGGCAGTGAACGTATTAACAATTGGACCATGCAGAACTGATAATCTCGGCCGTGTGACAGCCACGTTACATGTGCCACACGGTTGTTCGTGCGACGAACGAGACGACGGATAATTTACGGCGGGCCGGCGGGATCACGCGGATGAAACAGTGACGCAATGCCGCACGATTCGTTGCACGTTGAATATGGGGTAGGAACCAGTTGACTTTGACCCCGCGTGAACCGTCGAACAGCGGTGCATATTTCTCGCGCGTGTGCGCGACCACGCGTGCAAGCCGTTTCACGAACACGCGTTACTCCCCTTGAGGACGGCGGACCGCCTTGCCGAGTGATTAAGCTCTCGTGTCGTTGCGAAATCTGATACATTAATCCAGTGACGTTTACATTTCGATGCCTGGCGATTTATCGCCGGGAGGAAAAGAGAGCACGGACTAATATTCGTATATTATATTTTAGAAAAAAACATATTCCCCTTCTTGTTCCAGGTCTTTCTACTTTTCCTTCGAATTTTGTCTGTCTTTGGCTATTTACTTCTATGTTTATATCTATTCTCGTCGAACTCGATACAAATCCGATATTTTACGAAATAAAATTAATGAAATCTTCATCGCAGAATGGTGTTTCGCAAACGACGAATAAAATTTCTGAAAGAAATTAATAAGATTCTTTTTGCGGATTACAAGCTCGTGAACGATAATTACATAATTTCTCTATGATTATGTATATCAAGTTTTCCTCCCTGAGCGTCCCATGGGGTTAATTAAAAAAGGCAGGGACATTTCAATTATTTCTCGAGACTGAGGTTTCCTCTCGGAGAATAAGCGTTCGCATAATTTTAAGTTTCCATGGAAAATTATACCCCCATGGCGCGGTCGCTATGGTTTTATATGTATTCGTTTACCTCCATTAATATTCCATCACTCTGGACTTCGCTCTCCTTAGGAAACGTTTCATCGCCTCGAGAAGCATTAAAGGGGACAATCTCGTTGTCAGCTCGGACGGAATAGTTCATTTCCGCGGCTCGCCACAATTTCTGTGTTTATCGGAAACACGGGTATTCAATCGGTGCGTTCGAGATGTTGTTCGTTCTTTCTAATGATAGCTAGTCCTGCGTGATCGCGACAGGTTAGAATGATCGTGTCACTTCCACGCTTGTCAGCGTCCGATTGAATGTAAAGTTGTTTTGAAAGGAAACGCCTTGCGTTGTTCCGTGGAATGCTGCGGCATTTATACCGAGAGGAAACCTCAGTCTCGAGAAATAATTTATCTAGGATCAAGTTTTCTTTGAACAACAAAATCTAATTAAGGGATATCTCGCTCGAATAAGTTTCTAAAAATTTGTAGCTTTTAATTGGCAAGTTGTCACCTGTCGTATAAACATTAACGAGATAAGCATGTCACGGATGATAAAAATTCGACATTTGTTTCGGTTACAAATTTTTTAACTAAATTAAGACAGTGATATTTCACACAAGGAGGGAACTTTATCGAAGTAAATATACAGAGTCTACCCGTTATGTTATGCCGCACGTTAGGGAAAAATGATAAAAAAGTTTGTCGCTCTATGGATGAGCCTGAAAACGGTCCTGTGTGAATTTTTCGTTTTCTATCCGTGCATGGTCCACAAATGGCGATTTTTGAGGATCCTCCTTTGAAAGTCCTGCGATCGACTGTCCTGATGATCTGCGCTTCGCAGATGAAGGAATTTTTGAAAACCTTCGTTGGAATGGTACAATGTCTGCCAGAATTTCAGTCCACAAGAATATCAAGCGTTACCTAACATCCTCGAAGTAGTCCCAGAAATAGCAAACTTCACATAACCGTGTCACGTGGCCAGTTGTTCGGATTTCAACCTAGCAAAGTTTGATTGCCTCTTGATGGACTGCTCGTAACTCTAGCATCACAGGTGCGTGCAACCTCCCACAGTGTCTTCTTTATTCGAAATTGGTCGCATCGGTGTCCGATGGACACGGGCCGAGCATCGTTTAGCGAAGTTGCACACGTGCTCGATAAGTTTCTGAGTCCATAGTTCTATTCTAGTATCTTCGAGCGGCCATTCCTGCACGCGTCTGCGACTCTAATAATTGAATAGACGCTGTCTGCGTCTCTTCTTCTTTTGGTATTTCTCTCATCGCCTCTAAAACGAAACCGACCATTCTCTGTTCGTTCTCGAAGGTAATTCGCGGCATAAACTCGAGGCTATTATTCTCTGTTCGCAATTAACCCTTTGCACTCGAGGCCTTTTTTTCTGGTATCTGTCAGCAACTCGAGATGCTTTCTTAGCATTCTATTGTCACGAATGCTAAGCTTAGATTGACTTCGATAATTTGAGATTTGAGAATCAGGTCACCTTTTAATTCAACGACAATCATTTTATCAACACTTTGAGTTCCAAAGAAATTAAACCTAAAGGAAACCTAGTGGTGGCTGAGAGTCACCTCTCGAGTGCAAAGGATTAAGAAAGAATCGTGTTTACGATATGCAAACTTCTGCCAATTCGAGCACTAAAGTGGCCACTTTTTAAGATGTCGATGACACGACGCGTATGCATCAACAAATTTCGACAATCTAGGATAACGAGGACGACAGATGCGCGAGCCTAAGATAGAGCGGAATGCGAGTTGTCATAGTTTGAAATAGAAGACGGTAGTTTGTCCGCTAAATCATGTCCACTTTTCCGTACTTTGTTCGAAAATTGTTAAAACACACAATTGAAATAATTTTTTTAATTGCAACTTCTAACGACGACTTCCAAAATAAAAATCGAAAACAATATAAGATAATGTCGCGAAGAAATGAAATAAAGAAACAGGTTGCGATAGTTCCATAGTCGAAGCAATAGTCACATAGCTCACATTTAAGCATTTCAAACATTTATTTTCGAGAACATCGTCCGAACCGACGCGCGATAAAAGTAAATAAATAACTAGACTTGTCTTCGAATAACTCGACTACGTCGATCAAAGCGTCGTTCAAAGAAAACACTCCCGACAGGTGGTTGACGTAAATTTTTCCTATTAGACAACTATACGTAATAATTATCAAAGGAACGTAGCGACAGAATTGACAGACACAATTAATTCTCGTTCGAGTAACTGACACACTGCTAACAGACGATAATCTCTCCGGCTCATTTATTATTTCTGTCACTTCCATCGTCGCGGCCCCTGGCGACGTTTCCCTTGTGCAATTAACAAAGTGCAATTCGCTTGATGATCGCGATTAGAAACGCGTGACAGTAACATATGCCCCATGATACGTTTCGCACGCACAAGCGAAACTAAATGCCGTTTTACGCTCCTAGTTGCTTGCTCTTCGATACGCCTATGTTTTTGACGGGTGTAATTAATTCATTCTGTTTACGAATTTTTCATTTTGCAAGTTAAAAGTTCCCTACAAGACTCGCGGTTGGTTTGTTTCGCGCAGTTATGTAACAGAACATTCCATTGTCAATGTACTGTGTAATTATGGTGGATTGCTTCATTTAAATGTTTGAGTACATTGAATTTGTATATTTTTACGTTTAAACTCGTTAAGTAACTATATAATGTACTAACGATAGAATTTTGTATACTTAAATAAATTTTTAGTTATTTCCTTAAGTGGTCCAGAAATTCTAAATGGTTTCTTTGATAGGTTATTCATGCTGCTGTAGGATAATTGAATGTATCACGAACCAAATGCTTACAGTTTGGAAGAAAATAATAATTTTTATCTGAATTCTAAAATCTGGACATTGGATATAAAAAAACTTGAATTTTGCCTTTATCTTGACCTAGAATTTTTGAAAATAATTAAGCAACCAAAAGAATAAACGTGCTCGACCCTCAAAGCTCGAGCCTCAAACAGAAGTAAAAATGATACACTTATTTTTATTTTATTAAAAAACAAACACACTATTTCTACATAGACTCCCACCACCTAAAACGTCAAGAATATGCAACGAAAGAAAATCGATGTTATCGAAGTTGTGAAGTCCCTTAAGGGCACAGTTAATTGTTTCCAGCGACATGGCGATCGATTTCAAGGGAACACTCAGAAACACGCTTCTGGCCCTGCAGGACCGAAATACGTTACAGTGAATAATCGAACGGCGGCACCACGTAGTTGCTTAGAAATCGATTCACTACAGGCGAGTAGTGTGGTCGATGGCTCGAAACAAGAAGATTTACGGTACCTCGATCGCGGCACAGCAATTTGTAGGACTCGACGAGCCGGCTGCGAACAGCTAATCGAATTAGCGAATTAATTGCGTTATTAGAAGCAGCGAGGGCCAGCCTGCACGGGCACGCACACCAATAATCGTAAATCACCGGATTGAATTTTGAATGCTGATTCCCTGGGCCCGTGTTAGACCGTACGAACGACCCACGCGCCTGGTTTTGACTTTCTTTTCACTTTTTATTTCATTTAAGCCAGCTGGTTTATCGCCGCTCGCTAATACCGAGGTGTTAATCGTTTAACAGGCGTGACATCGTCGATCGTGTATTTCAAGGATCTAGATCGATGGGCTCGGGAGAGATTCTTCCTTTTATTATTCGGCGAGGTCGACGTCACGTGCTTCGGTGCTGCTACCATTATAACAGGAGTTATAAGAGGAGAGAGAAATTATATTAGGTTGTCCGGAAAGTTCGTGCCAATTTCTAAGAAAAATTCAAAAACACATTTGAATTTTAATATATATATATTTATTGAATTACATAGGTGCCATTTTGTTCCACAACCTTTCCACCTTTTAAGGGATGTATACACGTTATTTGTTTGCAAACACTTCGATATATTCAGACTTGTACCACCTACCAAGAATCCAATATTTCCCTGAATCTTTGTATTAGTGACAATAGGTAATAGAAACGAACGAAATTCCGGCAGGAACCCGTTAGGTAATCTAAATCGATCCTAGGAATGATTACGAAATCACGAAGATGTGATTACGAATAGTGACCATAAATTTATTTGATGTTTTTACCGAAGAATTCACTAATTCCATAAGGAAAGGTTGCGACTCGTCCAGCTCCTGTCTAGTATGCATAAATTACGAGATTGCACGCAGAATTACGTTTTCAGACATGTGTCTAAGGTTATACTAGCACCGGATCGGGTGTACGTACACCGTGTATTTTCGCGTTACCATGTCAAAAGAAACCGCGCTCGTAAACCAAACGAAATACGGTGTCGGTGTCTTCCACGCGAGAAGATACATTGCTCGCGACTTTCAGTGGTTCTTAGCTTTACTCCTTTAACTTTCGTCCGTTTCACGAACTCCAATTAGCACAGAATTTGGTTCGAGTCACCGCGAACGAACGTTTTCATGCGAATTCAATTTAACTCGGTTATTTATTTCGTTAAGCAACGTTGAGAATATTTTTCAGAATTCACATAAAATAATTGAAGAAATTAAGCGAAGCAATTAACAGGCGAAGAATTATATTTAATATCGATTATCGGATCATTTGGGGTATACTTTTTATACATTCGCTTTGCAATCAGAATTGTATTATTTATTCGAATATCAATAACGCTATTCTTTATAAATCGACGGATTCCGAACAACCTGAATATTATTAAGTATAATAAAATTGAGAATTTGAAAACATTCAAGAATTAATTTTCTCATAAATTCTGTACGTTTAGTAACAATCCATCGGCTAAAATATTTCGAAAAACCTGAATACTATTATAAATAAATATATATTTCAACAGTTGAAAAGAAATGATTAAATTGTCAGAAAATGCAAGAGTTACCGTTCTCGTAACACTTGTACTTCCGTCAGCATTTATCAGTGCGTACATCCGCCGCGAAGGCACGCATCAATAAAAGTTATCACGAGTTACGATCTTCAAGTAGCAAAAAATCAAACATATAATAATACGAGACGAGGCAACAGTCCCCCGAAGGCACCGTTAGAGGTTGTCCCGAAAGAAACAAAGAGATGAGAGTAGAAATTTCGGTGCTTATAAATCTCTCGCGGAAGCGTTCCTAAAACGAGACGTCGCCGTCCAGCCACGTTTCCCTATCATTTTCCCATGGGGAAGCCAGACGAAAATTTGAGAACCCCAAAAAAGGGTGAACGTCGTTGCGCCGCGCGCGGCTCGCGAGGATCCTCCTTCGGGATTATTTAAGGGCATTCCTCGAACGCCCACTGGTCACCCACGAGCTACAAAACCGCCACCACGAGATCAGAGGAGCCCCTAACTTCGTCCCTTCGAGACACCGCTAAACAAGACGAAACGGGACGGGGACGGGAGTGACTCTGTCTGGAGCGTACTCGAGATTCGAGACTCGGGACTCTCCGTTTACGACTCGCGAGACAGATTACTCGAGGCCCGGTGCGCGCATGCAATACTCCGGTCGTTGGATTTTTATTGGATCGTTGCAGGGATTCCTGGCGTCTCGTGTAGAATTGATAAGAATGGTACCTGGTCGTGTCGTTAGTCATACGCTCTGTCCCGGGTACATTGGGACACAAATTCACGAAATGATTCGTTCTTTCTTTGTTTATTTTGTTTCTTCAGACAATTTTAAATTAAATAGTAGCTTCTCTTGGTGGTGAGAGTACTTTGTAATTTTGGTTTTGCTTAATAATATTATTAGATCGCTTGTCGAGTAGTTCTATTTTTATTTTTGTAGTTGGAGAAAAATGTACCGTTTCATGGAAGATTTTCTTTCTTGAATGTATAGGCAGTTTTTATTCTATTCAACCTTTCGCATCGAAAGCAGCTTCTCTTTAAGAATCGCTTATGTATTTTTCAGTCCTTAAAATTGGTTATTAATTGGTTGACGATGACTGCAATGTATACGAAAGAATGAGACATCGATCTCTTAATTTTAAAATAGGATACTTGTTTGAAGGTGACAAACTACATAGTTAGTTTTTAAGAAAAGTGTATCGAATGCGATAGAAGTTATTTCAATTTTAAAAAAAACTGTACCGAATGGGTGTCATTCGTATTTACAGTCGATAGCAAAAGTACTCGGCTATTTTCAGGACGACCTAATAGTTATCGTACAACCCAGTAGGTCTTACATGGTGTCCGAGAACGGTATACTAAACAGCGTAGGCCCGTGTTGTCGTGCGAGCCTCCCAGACGCATTAACCTGTCAAAGGGTTAACAGAAAACGAAGATGCGACACGGTCGGAACAAGATACCGCGAAAGTCCGTAGGAACGCCAGGATTCCCGGTCCTCGATTTTCGGATCTCAGCCGGGAGCACGGACGGCCGTACATCATAACATTTGTGACCGTGTCCGCGGCTTGAATTATATTGTAACGAGTAGTCAGGAACGAAAGGAAGAAGAGAACGATCGCTTTGGCTGGTGGTGTCTCGGTTCGTCCGTGTACGCGCGACGAGTAGAGAAAAAGAGCTAGAGAAACGAACCCGGACCCGGTAAGTACGAGCCTGATGTACGACGGGCCGTGCTAGCAACCGTCGTGTCCGATTTTAACGAGAAACCAGCCAGATTAGAGTCTGATAAACTATCGTCGGCCGGGGTTAATCCGACCCTGACCGCTGCCTAGGCGGGAATTAATATTTTTCGATGGTATTTTCATTGATTCTTGTAATTAAGACGGATACCTAGCAGTGACCGATGTCCCTTCACCGGGACGCAATTTATCGATAGTTTTTCTCGATTCTTAGAAAGGTAGCCCGAAGGTTAACGAAAGGAAAGCAGGGAGATAGTAATCGACGGTACAGCTTGTAGATAAATTAAGGAAGACAAATTTGATACTCGTCATCGAACTTCTATGAATGCTTCGATCTTCCAATTTTGGGATTATCTTCGGAATATGAAATAAATCTACAAATAGACATCGTACACAATAGTCGAGATTACAGATAAGTGAACCTAATTAATTAATTAGATAAGTGTAGATATTTGTCAAAGGAATCAGTGAATGTATATATACTACAATGCATTCTATAATGTACTACAATGTTATCTGTTTACATTCATTAGCGGAAGTAGCGAGAGGGAAATTAATAATTCTCTACTTCATTGTTTTGCGTAAGTAAGATGGACGGGCAGTAGTGACTGATGTCCCTTCAGCGGGACGTGATTTATCGATGGTTTTTCTCGGTTCTTAGAAAGGTAGAACGGTTAGCGAAAGGGAAACAAGGAGGTAGTACTCAATGATAGAGTCTGTAGATATAATAAAGAAGACAAATTTTATAGTCTTAATCAAAGTACCAACATTTTGATTTTTCAGAGTATAAAGTTAACCCTTTGCGGTCGTATGCCTACTCACAACCACTAAAGCTTCTTTACGAAAAGATTTAAGCCAATAGTAACAGATTCTAAGATATTAGTATAACAATAGATTAATAGAAAGTGGTCTAAAATATGTGACAATAACGTTAGTAATTATAAGTTATACAAGAAGATACGAACCAGTGGGTGAAATATCTACATGTTAAATTTTTCAAACCCGAGGTCCAAGATTCTTCATAGAATTCCAAATAATATTTTACAAATTGTATTTAAGTGTAATCAGGCATTCTCGCTTCTTAATATATTTATAAACGGCAATTGCAGACTTAGAGACATCTAATCTCGTTTAATTGGCAATGTAGGCCGAGTACAGCCGTAAGTAGATAATGGAACTGCCGTAGAACTTGTATTAATCGAAACAGTGCTAACAGTAACGTTTCACGTATTTATGAATATATCCGTGAAACCATTTCAGTTCAATGTTCAAAATCCTTCTCAGAGGCCAATAACAGTTTCGCTCGTCAACCAAGATTACAGAAATTAGATAAACATTCTCACGTTCGTAGTAGCGTACAGAGGTTGAAAATCTAGCTCGGTTATACGCCTATTCTTCGGACAATAGCCCGATAAGGATACAATTTTACAGGGAGCCTATTTCATAAAGTTTTATCCCCTGTCCCTTATCCTTCGCACAGTAACTACTGCCATTCTCGCGAGCAGCTTATCCGGTTGTGTAAAACAACTTTATCCCAATATCCCAGTTTATCGGCTGTATATCGTCGCTGCGTTAACGTTAATTTTCATGGGTGACGTTAACGTTCCCGTAACTCAAGATCACCGAAAGTCGAGCCGATAACTGATACAATGGCGCATCCTCCTTTTCCGTGTTTTCCGAACCGATGATCCATAAAATTGGAGAAATAGGAGAATGACTTCGGAGAAAAGAATTTAGAAAAAATGTGTTCATCGCTCGAACGTTGACGAACATCGCCAGCAGTAGGGCATTAATCAGTTCTAAAACTAAAATAGGGAGCGACACAAACAACACCATAGAGTCGAACAAAATTTCCCGAACGTGGTCAAAAAATAAGATTTGTGAAACTAGCGACACTTAACCCTTTCACGAGTAAGCGTTATTTGGAAATATACTCGGTTTATGCGGAAAGCTTTGAGACGATACATTTTATTACTTAGACGTGATTGGTTACATACTATAATGGTTGTATTAATAAGAAATTCTATTTATTTCATTTATTTATTAATTATATTATATGTGTTTTATAGCGTTCGTATATTTTACGATGAAAGCGAAATCTGAAATAAAATACTATTTAGACGAATACTTACTTTTAAAGTTTTAAAGTTCGAAATACGAAATAAACCTCGAAATATAAAAAGTGAGAGTCAAGAGTGTTTATACCGATGGCCATTAAAAAAATCGACCCATGTTAATGTTCAGTAGACGAATCGATTAATTTTGTCCACGTTTCAGGAAAGTTGAGCCGCTACGCGATGGCGTCGAGGACACAGCTTTTCCATCGGTTACGTCCCGCGGGACTCGCATGTGCTCAGAAACGAGTCCTTCCGCGTCAGGAACGAGACTCGGGGCCTGTTCGGTGTCCTCGGATGAGAGACATGTTTATGTGACACGAAAGTCGATAAGGGCAGCGGCCAATTAAACTTAAAAGCAGACCGAACGCGGACGAAACAACCCCCCGCTGTCCGTTTGACGCGGCTTCGATCACCGAATCACCGCGGATGCCCGTCAGCTTTTCACCCGCAGCCTTTTGTCTCCCTTTCGCCACGCCCCTGCGATGTAGCAGTCAGGAGATGATCCTTTGGGGTCTCCTCGAGGTCTTGTCGCGGGGACCGCTTTTCTCGGGGCTTAACGCCGTGTAAAGTCCCGAGGGTTTCCGTCGCATACGTCAGCCAGTTTAGAAGCGATCGCGTCCCGAACACCGACGCGAACCCAGCTCGTTGGAAACTCGATGACAAGGGGGTGGAATTTCCTTTGCGGAGATGTTCTTTATAGTCGTCGCGTTTAAAAATCTCACGGTACAAGTAAAAATGGTAGCTTCGAAACGGCGTGATGTCTTCATCGGAAAATACCTTTTTTTGGAATGTTTCACGCCTCTAGACGCGTTCAGAAACGCTCATCGCAAATATAAAGTTTGAGAATGTCTGGTTTCTCTGCGATGGAGATGTTTCTTTTTTATAGAAATCACGTTTAAAATCTCACGGTACAAGAATGGTGGGTTTGAAACGGTGCGATGTCTTCATTGGAAAGAGGCTTTATAGGAATGCTCTTCACGCCTATAGGGTGTCTAGAAACGGTCATCGGAGAAATAAAGTCCGAGAATGTCTGTTTCGTTTGTGGAGATGTTCTTTATAGCACCGTGCTTAAAATCTCGCGATAGAAGTAGAAATAGTGGTTGTGAAACGGTAATGTCTTCATTGACGGAAGGCTTTATTGGCATGTTTCGCGCTTATAGGAGATCTAGAAATGGTCCTCGTAGAAATAAAATCTGAGAATGTCTATTTTTTTTTTGCGTAGATATTCTTTATAGTGGTCGTATCTAATCCTGCGGTGTAAATAAAATAGTGGCTTTGGAATTGTGAAATATTTTTTGAAATAAACTTCCGAGATGAATATCCTCTTAACGGTGTACATGTCTTCGTCTGAAATCTGTTTGGGTAATTGTCCAAAGAACTTGGAGTTGATTTGTTAAAACCATTCTGTGGTTTAAACATTTCTTTGTGATTTAACAATTTTTGTAAAATATTATTTGGCTTTTTAGGCTTATTTAATGGGAACACCAGGCAATATATTTTAGGATCTGGCAGGTACCGCTTTAAATGTGGCGCATTTAATCGCTCGCGCGTCACGTCGAGACCAATTACGTACTAATAAACTATTCAGTAATTGGAGAGTATTTAATGGCGTCGCGTTTCAGGCAAGATCCGTTAGATAAGCAGGTCTGCGACACAGGATGATCCGTTAGTTAAACTAATTGGTAGGCTTGTCTAGCAGGATCCTGCATTAACCATGGCGTTATTAAACGTTTAAACATTCTGCTTAAATTAATTATCTACTAATAAACTGTCCAGTAATTAGAGAGTATTCGAACGATTAGCAGTGTCACATCTAAGATAGGATCACGGGTTCGGAATGAAATGCAATTATTCGTCTCTTTATGACGAAAACATTAAGTACCGTATAAAAATAGAATGTTTTGCAATGCATTATCCCATTAAGAGGATCCTTTACTCGGTGTAATAAATTAGTATATTTTAGAAGCTATAAATGTTTGCACGATATCGAACGGGATGTTCCAACTTGATGTAAGAACAGGAAATCAAGCTTTTTATAAAGTGTTGAAATTTTTGCATAATTAGAATAAGCAAGCTTTTGGTCAGAACACTGCAGAAACTATGGTTCCTCGCAGCATGCGTAGCTTTACACTAGCTAGTGATGTATCGAAATTAATAACCGGTAGTGTACAAAGCGACAAAGTGAAAATTGTAGCGTCCGAATATTTAAGTTACTCGGTCTAGATAAAATATTGGTCTACAAGTCTTTCGTGCAGTTTCCAGCAATTCTTTCAATCGCATCGCCATCGTGTCGTGGGAGAAGAGTCTTAGGTTCTCAGGATCCGACGCGGCTCTGAACCGATGAAGACGTTACCACGGATGGGAACTCGTGGACGAACGAAACGCGACCGTTTCATCGCTGACAAACTTTATCGTGATCGTCGATATTTATTCTACGCATTCCGTTTTATTGGCCAACCTGCATTGGGTACCCTGCGTGTCTCGCACCCGCCACACCAAGCATTAAGCTCCCCACGGTGTTCCACCGACCGCCATAACCGCGGCCTCCCTATCTACCTCTCGACGTCGCCTCCACCTCGCTTTAATTTATACGACTCTACTTCCTATCCGCGATAAGTGAGTCCCATTACGAGTCACGTCTCGTCACCGGGGCAGCTTTCAATGTATCGATTGCGTGGGTTGAATCGTTTCGACGGGATCCTTCCTCGAACCCTGCCGAGATTCCTGGACGAGAGTTACCGTGCCGGCTAGCGATGGGATCGAGATCGAATAGCAGCTGACGGATACCGATCAACGGAACAACCTAGTCGTTTCCGTAGAATCGACGGACGTTGCATCGGCAAGGGTGGTCCGATAACTCCGTCCAATTCTAACGTCTCTGCTATCAGGTGCGCAGGGTGATCCACGGAGTTTGGGCGGGATTTATCGTTTTAAAGGTTTCGGATACGAAGAAGAAGTTACGGGGCAAAATTGAACGTGTTGATGATAGCTGGCACTGGTTAACGAAAATGTTTTATTCTGCGTTTTTGATTCAATTTTTTACCTAGAATCATCCCTTACGCGTTTATACCATCGGTTGCGGGACACCCTGTATAATGTACGATGTATATGACGATTCGAATTTGTATGATACTGTTACGTATGTTAAGTGCATAATGTGTCAGCAAAGTGTAGTTACGGAATAAGTTACTATCGCGGGATAAGTTAGCTGGACCTTGATTTTACATAAAAAAGATGGTTGAGGTATGCATCAAGTAACATTGATAGTTTTGGAACAGGGACCAATGTTGCCGTACTTCGTTTCGAATCTGCCGGAGGATTCGCCGTGATAAGTCTCATTTACAATGAACAAGCTATCGATCGTGTGCATTCTTTGCGTATGAAGATTGTCGATAACCAAACGATATTCAAGTTAATTTGGCATTGGAGCAGAATCTTCCTTTGAGCAGTAAATATGTCCACAATCAGAGGAAGAAATCGAGATCTTCTTCCTACTTATTCATTCGATATACAACTATGTCGTCCCTTTGCGAAACCTTATTCAGGTAAAGCATAAAAATCCCTAAAAATTCTGAAAAAAACAACGAAGAAGATGCAAATTTGTATACCAGTTCCATATTCAGGGGCAATATGATTTCCAAAAAATTGGCGTATCGTTCCAGCGATCGCGTCATAGATACCAAATTAAGTCAAAGAGTCTCGCCAGGAGAAAGGCACTTTCAACGAAGAAGGACACACCGGCGAGCCGAGTGCCGCGTACTCGAAATAACTGGTGACGTCCAAACGCTCCGATCTTTCCATCTGTTCGAGGAGGATGCGATTTCGGGGATCCATTCGCAGGACCGGGTTACGGAACGACGGTCGACCGTTGGAAAAGTCTCGGATTCCTCGGTTACAAATTAAGTATTTAAGATAATTAGCCGACCGTGGCTCGTATCGTACAGGGGAGGAACCGAAGATCTTATCGCGTCACGAACGATTCCGTCGGCCCTCTTCTGGGCTCCGCTCCTGGCTGCTTGATTTACGTGGACGCGCGAAGAAACACGGAGACCGCCCCGTCATTACTTTTATCTCTCGCCGCGACTAAACAATTGCTGCCTCCAGCTTCGCCACCTGAGCCGCAGGATAACGCTATCCCCACACGCTATGCACCAGCGGGAGCATCCCCGCGGCGCGTCGCAACGACGTTCGGCGCGTTCAAGCCGTCTTCGCTTAGCACGAGCCGTGACGAGCTAAATTGTTCGCCTTTTACACGTCGTTACACGCAACCGCCGCCGTTGGTGTAACGTCGGCACGGTATCGTCGCCGCGAAAGGGAGAGCCTGATGGTTTCTCCGATCCTCGAGAGAGCTATGATACTGTATAATTGGTGGACGAGGTGCTACGAACTCTATGAATTTTCTTGCAATAGAGGTACAGGCATAAACGGTACTACTTATAAAGGATGATTCGGGACATGGTAGCACGTATAGATGACTCGAAGGAAGATGACAAGGAAGCATTGTTTACCATAATAGGAATGTATAGAATTATTGTTCAAAGAAACGTTTGTAACCCCTAGATAACACTAGTTGATATCTACGTAAAAATCCGTTGTAATCGTATTTTAGGGGGTAGTCTTTAAGGGAGTCTTTGTCGCGTCATCTTGATCGACCACTAGCGGCTATCGGTCTCGTAAATCGAAAATCGTCGATCAAAGCTTGCGGATTGCGTCTAAACAAGCTAGATCTGTCGATCGTTACGAGTGCATTCGGTTAGAACAGTCACGCCGCAGGATTCTTGGGAAACGGATGCTAATGCGTGTCCGCGAAATTGTTGCTCGCTGAATGGATACGGATTCCTGCGTGATACCGGGTGTGGAATGCCTGAGACACGCGAGTGACTATGTAAAAAATCACCTGGAACAGCTACAGTTGTCGGCCGCGGGATGAAAAACGTTCGTGCACCGGTTCACGGTAAACATTCCCGGGAATTTACTCCGGTGTTAATTCCGGTTCGTCGGAGATGTGTGTGGCGGAATCGAGCCAGACTCCGGTTTTCCGACGACTCCTGGCGTTTATTTTAACGCTACCCGACGTGTGCGTTCCTTTTGAACAATGATACCGCAGGAAAAGTTGCAGTGTATTTGTTTTTTTAAATTTATATTGTTTCACGTCGCAGACTCCCTTGGTGTATTAGCGACCACATTTGTATGGTACATTTGTATGGTACATTTGCATTTACATGGCGTGTAATAATACCGTATTCGATCAATACTTATTCTGAACCGTGATTCTTATTAATATTTCATCGAAGACTGAATGTTACTATATGCATTATAAATATTCAATTAATTCGGAAATGAGCATATTTAATGCATTTTAAAGTTTCGGATTATTATGCCAACGTTTCTCGAGAAAGTAATATTTCCGAACATGAAAAGTTGAGAATAAAATTTAAATAAGTAATGTAAGAACTGGAAACCTTGTGTATCGTTCCTAATAACACAACAGATATTGGCATATTTTAAACTGTATCGGCAATCTTGTCAAAATTTCTTCGAGATCGAGATCATATATTCTAAATTGTCGAAAATTCGAGATCGATTCGATGCATGGTTTCGAGATTTGTCGAGATCAAGATCGAGACCCTAGAAATCTCGTCTCGTCTCGTCTCGTGCGCATCAGTACTACTGCACTTTGAGTGCAGAGTAGCTCGCAGCATTGATAAATGCGAATAACTGGGAAAAGGGTGAAATTTGGACTGATAGCAATACTTGGCCGCTATTATATTCAATAACAGCTGGCTAAGTAAAAAGGTTGCCGACCAACATCCCAGGGGGACAAGCAGCGTTCCGCAGGAAGAAGCAAGAAAGAGTCTCGGGCGCATATCGCGTGGCGTTATCGCGTTGCAGCATTATCGAGTAATTGAACGGGGGAGCCCCCAGGGCGCACGAACGTAACGATGACCCTGCACGTGCAAAGTGCAACTTGGAAACCTGCTTTTACGTGAAAAAAAGTCGGCCGCTTTAACGCTCGCGGGAGAGGCGAGAAAAAAGGGAAAGTAACTTCTCCTCTTCCTTTCTCTCGCGCGCGCAAAAGCAAAAGGCGGGAAGATGCTGCGGAAGAACATAATGGGAGAGCAAAGGGAGAATGAAAAGGCAGCGGGAGGAAAGAAGGGACGATACGGACGCTAATTCGGTGATTCTTAACCACTGTGTCGCGATGACGGATAAGCTATTCGTTATCAACCCGTGGCGATAGATACGACGAATCCTCATCGTTTACACTTTTTTTAAAGTATTCCTACAATTTAATTCTTTGTAATCACAGCCTTTTCGTTACAGAATGTTGAACCATAATCGCGTCGTGTTAAAGATGAAAACGACATTAGAAATCCAAATATTAACGTGTTTTTTTGATTATTTTTACGGAGAAAAGTTTACTAAATTTTCTTTGACCATAAGGATATTTTAGGTTTGTTTTAAAGTACATTTAAAAATTTTATCACCTCAATTCACACAAAGTTTAAATAGGCCTGACGTTTACGGTTCAACGCAGCGACCCGTCATCAAACACACCGACTTGTCCCTCTAAATCGGGATTTTCGTCGCCGGAGTTCGTTTAACTTTCAAATTGACCTCGATTTAGACCAGAAAGAGAAACCGACGGGAGGAGTGCCACGACGATGGAAGCCTTGATCCGCAGACAGCTGTCACCGTCTCGTGATTTCCTGACTGGGATCGGAGAAGGGTTTTCGGTTGTCTGAGGCCCTATGCGAAAATAGGAACCGCCGTTCGTGCGTTTTTCTTGCTTAGCTCAAAGAACGTGTTACGAGGCGCGCGTTCACTCTTCGGATGTCACGCGATTTTTAACTTCTGCTGTGACATAGAGGATTCGTTTGATACGATGCTTTTTAAATCGATGCAACTCCTGCCTTCCGTTCCATCTATCTTTGTACTACATCGAGTCACTAAAAATAACCATAGTAGCGGCGAGATAAATGGTACCAGCTAAAATGGTACTAATTTGCTCTAAAATAATTCTTTCGTCTCGCACCGCACCGCTTCGAGAAATGTTGTCCATGTGGCAAAAACGACTGTTCCCGGGATTAATGGTACCAGATAGCAGCAAAGTATACTGCGTACCTTAATTGAGCAAGCAATCACTGATAAACATACACGAATGGGGTGGGGACTGTTATAAAGACCAGATCCTCGAACACGTGATGAGAGAGCAAGTTCTACCAATATGTGTCGCCCAGGACACGCGAACGGTCCTTCAATTTATTCCGCGCAGATCTACCCCTTGATTTGTTTATCTGTTCCTTCGTAAGCGGCGGACCAGCTGCGATAGTTCGTTGTTCGCAAACCTGATTGCAGCAGCCGAAGTCACCGTCTTCGTTTAAATTGACAACGAGGATATAATCTTCGTTCGTTCATTGCCAGTTACCGTGTTGCTACTGTGTCAACAATTAAGTACAGTGGATGCTTCGAGGCTATAGGTGCGAAGTTAAGTGCTCAATAAGACTGGCGAAAGGAACAAGAAGGCTTTAGCACTTTAGCACTTATGTGCACTTGAAACTGCGAGGCAACGAGTAAAATCTGAAGACGAAGGCCGCACGGGTTCTGTTATTAACGCGAGGATAAAGCTTGGAACATCTGTTTACAAGCTCTTCGAATTAACGGCTGACGCGATAACTATCGCAAGCGTTAATTTATAGAGTCATGAACTTGGCTATAGGGAATTTCGTACTCCTGATGAAAGGGAATTATGGTAGAACGTGGACGCGTAAGAGATGGAGACGCGCAACTTGGATATAAGGTGGATTGGAATACATGTGTGCGATTAGGTGCGAGTGAGACGAGCATGCATGAGATTGCCGAGATACAGGGGTAGAGGGATGGATTATTGTTTTCAAGGCAACAGAGATCTTATTTCGCTACAAAAATAAATGTGCCGAGAATGTATGTGCAATGTATACGGGGTGTTCGGTAACTGGTGGTACGAGCGAAAAGTGGATGATTCTACACGAAAAAATAAGTGGGAAATATAGAATAAAAATTTTGAATTTTCTCATCTCACTGAGAAAAGATCTCAGCCTCCTCGTGACACTTGGAAATAAAATGAAAACTTTTGATTTATAAAATTAGTAGTTTACTGTTTCGTTATACCCCGTTTCCAATAACGTACAAAGCAGATTTGCGACAAATACGACAAAGAGAAGTGGCTCTGATACAGACCCTCGAGGCACTCCCCATGTAATTGAACGAACGGATGAGAATTGAGGAGTGCTGACATTGGACATGGTATGCCGTGCGTAATTAGTTAGGCACGAACGTAATCACAAGGTGGAAGATGACGACGAGCCAATGACGCGGAGTTGAGCAATCAGCAGTTAATGATTGAGAGTGTCGATGACTCTGGAGAAGTCAAGCAGCGTGACAAATGTAATGTGTTTCGCGTCAATGGCACATAGTATCGCATTGTAAATGTGCAGAAGGACGATTATAGAACTACATTATAGAACAATCGATGCGGAGAGACTAATTGCCAGTCTGGTGGGATGTTCGATTAATTTATGGTGCATTGTAATCGGGTGTGGCGTGGCTTTTCAAGAAGCTTCTAGAGAAAAGCCGACTGTAAAACGGGATACGTTACAGTTAACGTCGGGGAATCGGTAAATTTTAAAGGGGTGGGTTATTCTGAAAGACGTAAATGTTTGTATAATATTAAATGGATGTTTCAATTTGATACAACAACGAGGAGCCAAATTTTGAATATGGTATCAAGTTTTTTAAAACCGTTGTACCATCAGACGTGTGACACGTAAACATATTCGATTGTTTATAATCTACTCTTCGAACATGTCACTAACCACTAGTCTGATGCCAGCAGACCATCTAAATTGATTCTACTATGTATCTATACAAAACTTGGAAAACTTTTCATGACGCTCGGTCAAGTTGCAGCGATTTATATTTTGTAATCTAATTGAAATTCGGAAAAAAGGCACTCTTAAGTTTTCAATTTTTATTTTTGAAAGTAAACATCGGACGAATAAACTGTAATCGTAAAAAAAGTTTCGTCTTGTTATCCTTTACAAGCAGACATTTTTTAAAACTTTCGTCTGCTTGCGGCGGGGCGCTTAAACTACGAGCGCGACCCTGGCAGTAGTATAACCCTGGCAGTAGTATGGCCCGTAGTGTTCAGCCAAGAGCGTCGCGCGGTCAAAGGGTTAATTGTGACAAAGTTCGCAACCGGTACCCCAGTATCCTTTTTCAGTGCTCATTTTCTTATTACGCGACCGGTTTTCGTTTGTTTAAATGTCCAATAAAAAAATACCGGAAGCTTGAAAACAATTCACCGTATAATTTCTTCATAAAGAATTTCTGAGAATACCTCTCATGTTGCGGTCGTTGCAGTGTCCTGGCCCCATGAACGACGTATTAGGGTGGCGCACGGAATGTAAACACACGACAGGAAGAAATTCTGTCGGGCTGAGGAGGCTCGAGGGATTCGCTGGCTCGCAGGATGCAACCGGCATTCAAACGGCCTTCAGATCTATTCTCGACCTGACGCAATCCCTGTTCCCAAGACTTCTTCCCGTATCTAAGTGTTCCATTTGCATGCGGTAAACTAGGCAGACCGATAATCAGACGGCCCGTTTTCTTGCTCCCGTCGTGGCTCATGTTCTTCCGATTAAGCCGAGGAGCGTGTTGCATTCCGAGGCATTTTCCCTCGCCGCATCGATGCGCCGCTCTCATCCCGTGCACGGCCGATTAATGCGGCAATATCCGAGGAAAGCAGCTGCCCGTGGCCGGCGTCCGTTCTCAGTCCAATTGATTGTATGTATCTCCGCCGGCAAGGACGGAGAGTAAGGCGGGACAGTGCCCGCGTGTCGTTAGTTTCAATCTCGGTCACGATATTTCATTTTCTGGGCTGAATTATGCGAATAAATCCGCGTCGCTAACGCGCCACGTTTCACATCGCCTGCACGTGTTCAGATTACGCGTCCCATCCATTGGAATCATTCCGAGTATCTTAATCGTCCTTTAACACGTTCCCTGCTCGAGCTTCGTAACGATTCCCTGCCCCGTGTCCCGCGCTGTCTCGCGTCTTTTCATGGTTTTGCTTTTTCCTGGGAATCGAACGAGACGCCATCGACACTGTGACGTTACCGAGATACTCCTTCTGCCGAGGCAGGAATCGAGATACAGTAATGTTCGTATTCCTCACCGACGTTATCGACACGCGATCGACAGGGTCTTAAATCTCAGTGAAACGACTAATGACGATGACTGTGTTGAAAATTCGGCGCGCACTGTTTCCAACTAAATGACTATCTTTGCTCTTGAACCACTGACGGGTACAGGGATAGTACTTGAAAATTGAAAGACCGTAGTTTGGCCTAAGTAGAACTATAGGAACATGCCCATAGCATTTATGTGTTGGTATCCAGGTGAGAAACCGATTTGTACGCTTAGAAATATATTTCGACGAATACTTACGGAAACGAAATAGCATACTGTCACGCAGAAGGAAAGGTGGAACAGTATTTAAGTCGTCGACAAATGGGTGAATGGGCGATAAAGTAATTTCAATGTCCGATCTGTAATTTGCGATCACCACTTTCGCTGATGAAATCTTTTCCCACTGTAAGAACAGGTGATATTAAGTGAAATTATCAGTAATTTCAACTGCGATTATCTGTTCGCTCTAATTATCAATCTCAAAGTATCCAGTGCCAATATTAACAGCAACCCTTAATTATCGCCAGTTTATCGCTACTTAGTAACTACCTGCTGGTCTTATCTAACACTCGCTTCAAATTGTTTGTAATTATTGGTATTCGAAGTTAATTCATTTGCTTTTGAATGATTGCTACGGTGAATCTAATTGTATATACGTTGGCAGGATGTGTTCTTCAGGTTCAAGTAGGGAAAAGAAAGGTTTCCAGACATCGTGGCAGCAAATGGCAAAGACGTTTGATCAATTTCAGGGCACCATCACTGGTATTGTACTCACTGGTACCGGAAACTATTCAAAGTTTAAAAGAAATCAACTGTTTTACTAATTGATTACTATATCTATTTATTTTATCAAATCTTCCGATCCTAACATAAGATCCTTAAGATCCTTCAAAGTTGAAAATAATAACATGATTCGTACAAATTAAAAATTTTTCCTTTCTTTCAACCAATTATCTTCATATTACCATTTGGTGGCCTCTACAATGAATACTTTTAATTTTTTTCTTTTTATAATTACGCACATCTATAGTTTAAACATTTATTCGCCATGATACTAAATTCGGATAAATATATATTTATTTGTTTATTAAATTACATTTACCAAGTACAAATAACTCGAGGCAAATGAACATCATCTTCTTTATCAAAATAAAAGGAATTCGGTACAATCGTGTCAAGTTTCGTCTACTTTGAATCAATTAAATTTTCGTGATTCGTTCGAACTCGTTCCATCGACAAGAAAAAAGAAAATATTTTAGATGACTACGTTGCTATCAAACTGCTGCATATGAAACCTTCCAGTCGTTTTCCTCTCTTTTTCTTAACGATATACTCCATTCTAGAATGACAGGATTAATTATAAAATGTATATACGAACGCTATTCACATAGCAGGTACTAATAAAATGACAAAAGCAACGCGCTGGAAATTAGATTTATCGATAGCCGTTTAGGCCCAAGAGGAAAAAGTTTCCGTAGAGTATAACGTGACCAGTTGTCGTTCGTGTTCCATGTCTTTGCGAGGAAGCCCTATTAAATATGGAGTTTTATAGTGCGGAACTAACTCCCAGTCTGAAAGATATACAGACTTAGTAATATATCGGTTATGGCGGATTAAATGACTACGAAAGACAATTTCAGCGAGGATTCTTTTACTTAAATCTACTACTAAAATCTACAAGAATATAAAATGGAACGACGCGGGATAGCATTGAACAATGGCGACGAAGATTGATAAACAGACTCGAAGTAGTAGAAGATACTAATAAAATTTTAGCTCGCATTTTCACGGCTTTTATTTTTTTATTTTTATTTTTATTTTTATTTTTTTTTTTTAAATAGATGACTAATTTCAATTTAAGATATAGTCAGCATTTATATTCGGAACTCGTTCGGAATTCATATCGATGTCCTATAGGACTCCTTGTGAACGTCCGTGGCATAAAACCGAAGGTGTTTTAAAGCCAAATCTCTCTATTAATATTTTTACTGTTTACTCTATCACTGCTAGAATTAACGATACTCGTAAACAATATTTCGTGTGACAAGTTATGTTGTAGATAAATACATACCTATCCTATTCAATTCTTTAAATCTTTTCTTTCGAATAATAAAACATGATGCATTGTGTTTATTGGCTTGTTCTGCAACGATCGTTTTAAACATTCCTCGGACCTCAGGTCCTGTAAGATTAGTAGCCTAACTCGATTGAACTTTATTCATCACTTCCGCTGTATCTATAGCTATGTACTTCCGCTCTTAACGTTCTATCGCATAAAATGCTCGATTCGGAACTCAAGAAAAAAAATCTGTGGAAACTTGAATCAATTTTAGAGGATTTGCAACCGATGTTTTCTTATTGGAAAGATCTAATAGCTCAGATTAAGTCTCCGTCAAATAATCCTTCTTTAGAAATAACAAATGTCGTTGATAATTAATGTAACCACAGTCGGAAATTAATTTTTAGTTATTTCAGCTGACAGATATGACGATATATAAAAATTTCTCACGATCACTGTGTTCGATGAATACTTATTCCGAACCGTGATTCTTGTTAATATTTTGCGCGTGGCCCCCCAACCCCGTTCGACCTTGATTAATGAGCGCAGCTCGTGTCAGGGACGCATAAATTAGAGCATAGGTGCAAAGTAATAATTATAAGACTGTGTAGATTGGCGGCAGGAAGAGTTGAGTTTTTCCTTTGTTTTAATTACCGGTCAGCTGGGCTTGGATGGAACAGATATAGGTACTCTAATTATAAGGTAGCGATAGCTCGTTCGAATGGGTTAACGCGTGTTTATGTCCACAGTTCCTCCGGGGCAAAGATACATGATTCTCAACTTGATTAACCAAGTGTTCTTGGAATAACCAAACATCGATCGTCGAATGATTGTTGAATTGAATGATTATTATTGAAGTCACAAACGGAACCATCTTTTCCACGATAATCTGTACAACTATCGTTGACACGATCGTTTTTGGACGATAACAGTTAACGCATTCGTGACCGCTGACGCTGATGTTACTTCAAATATAAATAGACAGCAAAATAAAAGAAAATAAATGTTTCTACAAAGAAAACAGAAGTATAAGAATCTTTTCTTTTTCTACTTATCTTTTCGTACAAGCTCGCCTCACGCTATGAGCCTAAATGTGATACAGCAACACGGTCGCAGAAGCGATAACATTAATTTCCGTGCTAATAAGGCCACCGGGTGAATCCAAACGAGATCCGATCGGTTCGAGGCGTTATTCGTGAGCGTGCGATTTTGAGGCGGCGCTTCGTCGACCCCCTCGCCATCACAAAACCCGAAAAGTATAATTACGTGGTTTTCTGTGGAAGAAGCGCTAGTAATTACAGGTGGAATTTCACGCTCGGCCCCCTCGAACCGATACTTTTATTCCGTTTCTCTCGAAACAGCTCCGAGGAAACCGTGTACCTTGTATCGTTTAATCTTAGAGAGACATGATACGTTCGCGTCACACCGACGTACCTGATTTCACTTTAATTAAGCTATTTACACTCAATGAGGAGCTGACTGGATAATTACAATTTATAGAATTTTTAGCAACACGGTCTCGACTATAATTTCATATTTTATCTCCGTATCTCGGGAATGCGTCGTTTCAGTATAGTCTTAACAGGGTAGTTTCGAGCGCATTTGATAAGTACGATATTGCTACCTAGTTCATCAAGTTTCTGTACTCGTTCTTGTTTGACTTCCCTGCTTGTTTCTTAGCAATTTATTGTACACGGTATGGAGAACCAGATGCGACGTGTTTGAGATAACTTCCCTGACTTTGATAGCGGATCTATGTATAATATTAATGTTGATTCGTGCTTGCCGAAGAATCTTCATAGACTCTGAACGTTATAAAATGAAAAATATAACACCCACTGTAACGGTGTAATTCCAACGTTTAAAAAAAATGTATAATTAAACGTTTTTTAAATATTTGAAAGCGTGAGAGATATCCGAGATGCGAAATAAAACAGATGGGAACATACGCGTGGCTCCGACACAAACTTCGGGTGCAATAAAAATCGACCGACGAAATAAAAGAAAAGGAGGCAAGCCAAGGCGTTGTTAACCCTTAGAGTACCTATATTTTTTCTGGTATCTGCCAGCAACTCGAGATGTTTCTTAGCATTCTATTGTCATGAATTCTAAGCTATCTAGATTTGAGAATAAGGTCACCTTTACCTCGCCGACAATCATTTTATCGGCACTTTGAGCTCCGAAGAAATGAAACCTAAAGAAACATTAGGTATCGCAGAGTTGCTGCGAGTGCTGTGAGTATTGTAGACCGAGAGTCACCTCTCGAGTGCAAAGGGTTAAACCTATCCTCGCACTTTCCAGAAGGCGACGTTTCTCTCCGATACTTTCTTCCATTCTATTCCCAAACGAAACTCTACACTCGATCGAGTAATTTCACTTCGAAGATACTCGAAACGGAATCTAAGGGTTCGCGAATGGACGTATCTCTATGGAAACATAGGATGAACGTCGCGTTTCCTTCGGTCGATATGCTCGAGGATTCACGGTGAAGTCTATATACGAATAATTGAGCCCCTCGATCCTACCGATTTAACGCGAGCTTCTTTTAACCGGCATTTGGCTCCCGCCATTTCGTAATAACTATAATTCGTGATTCTTGCCCATGCCACGTTCATTTTTTCCTTTACCATCAATTGATTCAGCCTGTACAGAGAGGTTGGGGCGTACGACTGCGGGGCGCCAGGTACGCGTGAAATGTTTGTAATTAAGTTAGGATTTCACGCTTCGTCGGGTCCAATATGGCGGTCAGCTTTCGTGGACTTATTATTATGAAATTACGAGGCAGCAGGCCTGTGATTATGACGCGATCCTTTATCCGCTCGGAAAAGCGAGCATGCCGACGACGGAGTGCAGATTACGCGCAGTCGTCGACCCAGGGGACGATCGGTTCGACGATCGTATACTCCACGATTCCATGGCTGCTATCCTTTAATCGCTATTGTACCAGGGTAGTGATTTCTAGTCGTCCAATTTACCGTGCCTTCGTATTTATATAAAGGATCGTAAACAATCTGCGAAAATACCGAAATAGAATCTTTCCTTTCAATCAAACTTACAGTACGATGGTCATTCGAATATAAACCGGATTTCTTTTTTTTTACAGTTTTATCGAGGATAAAGGATTGCCATATTTTTGTACGTACATTTTCATATTTGTGTTTTTGACGTAAGATAAACTGTACAGTTTAATTGCTGTCGACCACACACAAATGATTTTGTTGCAGGACACTTTTTGACGATCAATATAGCGGATATCAAAAGTATCGACTATATTATTTTATGTATACATTAACCGTAATTACTTGCATTGCTTGTTCGAAGAAAATTAGAAAATCCATCCTCAAAGAGATTGTAAAAGAAAACATATGATTAGCGCGCTTCATCCGATCAAGTTCTACTTTATTTGTTACGTTATGTCACGTTTTTTTTTTTTTCAACTATTCACGTTAATCGATGTTCACAAATTGCTACCGAAGATGACTCAATATCGAGATCGAAACGTTTAACGCACGATAACGTTAAACCATGCTTGTAAAGCTGCTTTATTTACTTGGTTTCTATTTGTTGTCCAACGTGGCAATGTTGCGAATTACCATTTTATGGTTACCATAACCCTGTACGGTGTATTTTAAGTATCTCGTACCTGCAACCCAGTTAACAATTTGCTGATAAACGCTTCCGTGTTTGTCAACGAGTATTGATGGTAAAGGAAAAAATGAATGGCAATTCGTTCCCGATCGACTTCAATCTTCGTTTCTGCGTAGTTTGCGAACGATTGAAAATAGTAGGTATCGCACCAGCGGCGAAATTACGTAGCACCGTGCTCGATTTTCCCAACAAGAAGCCCGAACGGAATATTAATCTGTTCCCGGTCGCATTACAGCAGCGGTGTAATGTTTGCTTAGCTGTTCGTGTTATGTAGATTAGTTATCAGATACATTGGTCCCGAGTCGGCGTAGGAACTTCGTCGCCCTGTTCGATCTTTCCAGCGATCCTGCTCGAAATGTAAATTGGACATCCGCAAATTTATCGCCGAGTGGGTATGATTTCTTCATTTTGGTTCCCTACGAACTATGGAATTAACACATACTGCCTAGGTGAAGGCTGGAGAAGGCGAACACACATACCGTGCTGTTCTCGGGAAACGGCTACTGAGGGGAAATAATCGGACGCGCGTGACATTATACGGGATGTTAATTATTATAATATGTAGCTTTTTTAAGGATCAAGTTTTAACACCATCACGAATCGAAAATTCCTTTGGCATTTTGCGAACCGCAGCTTCGGTATCGAGATGTAAGCAATTGAAATTTATTAGTGCGACTAGAGCCCTAACAGAATTTTGCCAAGCTGAGCCCGAATTGGGTTTACGAAAATCGCTATATTGGTACCGCGACAGGGATTCAAACGGTCCGAACCGGAAGTCACATCAGCAAATATCAACTAGTTATATCTCCTTATAATCCTTAGATCGCAAAATGGTACAAGACTTTTTCCATTTGTAATGGTATGAAGACATGGTCCTCGATAAAGTGCCCACGTGTTGATTAACACCTTGTGGATAACATTGTCTATTGGTGGACGCACTATAGCATCTACTGATTCAGGCTACGGTTACTATGGATGCGAATTCGGACGAAAATGTGTTCGTACGAATTCGTCAGAACTTCTCAGAACAAACTCGAAACAAACAAACGCCTATTTTTCGACGAGAGTATTTTTCAGACTTATTCAGACACTGGCGATTGGTCGAGCCAGCGTAGTTGCTGCGCAGTCAACGGGCAGCGTTGGTTAGTTCTCCAGCGTTGGTTAGTTCTCCATGCCCTCACGTGCCTACGACTTTCGCACGCGCAAAAACTTTAACTGCCTACATCCTGATAGCAAAGTCTCGGATTGCAAAATAGAAAAGGGTACTTATGGATACACCTGGAAGGTCAACTTCTCAGAATAGTATGATGGAGACCACGGTTCTGTGGGCAGGTCTGAGCCTTATAGAGAAGTTATACTCGTGCTGGTACCACATTTACACAGCCAAGGTACAGAGAAATTATTTTTCCTTTCAATTTTTCAATCCATCTTTCGGTTGCAACGATATCCCCATTAGCATATAAATTACATTCATAGTTTAACAAAAATGGAAATGAAATAGGCAAGTATTAGTTCACTGTATAAATTGCCATTGAAGAGTCTAAAGCACTTTTTGTATTTAAGTTTTTTTTAAAGTATGTAGCCAACGCTATATATCGATTTTCCAATTATTAAATTCTAAAACGTAGGCGAGTAATCAACAAAAGTGTGTATGTAAAATTTAAAGAAAGTTCGACTTTAATTTGTCAAAAATAAATTTTCAAAGATGAGTCGTTTTTCGAGGCTGTAAAATGAAGAGATTCTATGATTATTCGCGAGTTCCTGAATTAAAGAAACTATGGACCTCGTGGAATGTAAACTATACGTAATTTTTGTCCGTAAACAAAAATCACGAGAAACACCGAATATTTCATCTTAACGCGATTTCCTCCCTTAACTCGTATCTTACTCGTCTTTTGCTCGCCATCCGACTGCGCCATCCGATTCGCGTAGATGAAAATTCTAATTCTATTCATCTCTGCTCTCGAGTCATCCATGCACGGATGATCAACTGCGAATCAACCGGCATTAAACTGTCACAGAGCAAAGGGCACGTCGCTGGACGCATCCATCATCCGTTCCGCGTTCCAGCGGCGCTTCCTGCATAAATATTGATAACGAAAACAGAATTGCTTCGCGATGACGCGATTAAAAGTTCGCTAGGAGCGATGGGCGAATCGGCCAGAAGCGTCGCGTATTCGCGCCAAGGGACACCTAATTGTATGAATAATGGAGTAGCCTGGTTCGAGATACGAAGGCTATGAAAAAGGGGAAACGGGCTCGTGGAACAAATCCGCGGGACCGTGATCGAAGATGAACGGCGTGCCGATAACGGTGACGATCTTTATTAGCGAAAACATTCGTTCCGCTGCGTCCCCAGCGCACGAAGTTAGATATACGATAGGACTTTGCGCGAGGCTCTTAACCAGACTAGTTTCGAGACTGGACAGTTACCACGTCTTTATTTCAATCTCTGCGGAGAGCATTGGATGTCGCTTCGAAAACTGTGAGGCTCGATGGTGGCTTTCGTTGCTTGCGGGTTCCTTTTGGAACGGTGTACTGGACTACAGTGCGGTGAAAAATGATAAAACTCCAACGTTTTCGTTTATACTATTCTATACTATCGATGGTTTCTTATACTTGATTTGGTCAATTATACTATTCTACGCTAATATTATAACGAGGTAAAGTTTGTTCGAGCGATCTTCACAATTTGTTCAATAATAGAAAGGTACACTATCCCTGAGTAATATATGCGATGTTTTAATTTAAAATCCAAGTAGGAAAACAAGAACATTGCTTGTTCAAATATTCTGTCCCGCACTGTATTTTCAATCGTGTTCGCCTCTATTGCTGTTGGCATATCTGCTTGCTTCATCGTCGCGGTTCGTCGCGGGACGTTGGAAATTGCTCGAGACACACTCGACGTTTCGATGAATGTAGCGTTCGTTTCTCTTGGCGAGACATTTAATCGTTTTCTTGCAATATTTTACATATTCCTGATGTTGCGTGTCACCGTGTTCCGCATGAGACTTCGTATCTCGATTCTGGAGACGTTTAAGCGCCAACGAGACCGTCGCGATCGAGATTATACCTGAACTTAGTATAACTCTTGAAGTCTCGAATTCTGCATAATTTATACCTTCTTCTACTCTCCTTGATTATTCACAATTTTTTTTTTGTTTAAATCTAGATTAACGTCGCATCGACTCCAAAGTCATTAGCGATGGGAACGTTAAAGTTTACTTATATTATCTTACTAAAAATCCTTATTTCTTTGACGATATCAAGCAGCTTGCGAATCCTATCCTTTGTAACGTCATCTTTTTCGCATTTTTCGCAAATTGGTGCAGACTTCTTAGCCACTAGGTACGAATGACAAAATTTACTCCTTGTTCAATTGAATTGTAGCAATTTTGCCAGCAAAATTATGATTTTTTTACACAAAGTATACATACACCCAGGAGTCTAAAAACGTAGACTTATTTGAACAACATTTTCATTCCTGTTATTAATATAATCAAGTGATTGTTATAAAGATTACAAAGTATAGACGTTCAGCGACGGTGTCTGAAAATTGCATCGAAAAGTAAGGGTTAAGGTTTCGTAACAGCTTCCGCTTGCACCCCACATCTTTCACTGTAATTTTCTCCAATTATATTTTATGTTCTTGTTTCACTTTTCGTTCCTTTTCTTTTTCATAGTAAGTTCAAAGACACGAAAGAAAACTGAAAAGCATACGAAAAATGCAGGAAAATGATGGAAAGATAGAGAAAGATCGCGAATCACCTTCGATCGCGAAAGAACATCGGATCTCGATGTTCATCGGCCTTTGCAACGAAATCGAATCAAATTCCAATTTTCTCGTTATACGGGGCTCGAACGCCTGCGGAAATGTCGGAAAAATCACGGGAGTGCGCAAGATTAATCGGCCATTAAGCGCATCCTCCTGCGAAATGGTACATAGTCGAGAGTGTATCAACTCCAGGGGAACGCATTCCTTTTGTTCGGTACTAGTTACAGCGACGCGGGGAGGAAAAAAAGAAGAGGAACGAAACAGAGAACGATAGTAGTTAAGGGCTAAACCAGTTTCTCAGGCTCGCACAGCTGCTCCTGTATCGAATCCTGTTTCGATCAAACGTCATCGGCTTTAATCAAGTCTCGAAAACGTCGATGAAATTGATCGTACGCGAGCCACCGATTCGTTCTGTCGCGTACGGAATCCCCTGGACAGATTTCAGCGTCCGAGAACGCGATTTCGACACGCACGGTCAGGCCTCGTAAGCGCAGCGAATAGTTTGTTTCCACGATCACGTGTATCTCGTAATAATCGGTATAGGGTGGACCACTTCCGTTTCAACATTTTTCATTACCCAATTCAAGGGGTTGTGACACTGAAACTGTGAATAAATCGAAATTTTTTTTATTCACATATAGTTTGTGATCTTGGGATCGAAGTGCAAATGATTCAGCCTTCGGTATAAATTATTTCTCGAAATAGAGACCACTTTAATGCTACGATATGTACACACGACAGTTTTTGAAGTATTCCTCGAGCAAGTAATTTTCCTTAAAAACAGTACAAAAAACTATAAATAGCAAGACAAATATAAATTTCATATCAAGACGCATGATTAATAAGAAATATACGCTAGACTTGATGGATAAGCTATGGAAAGAAGAAGTTGACGATTACAAAGAAAGACTGGATTTTCTAACAAAACAGTGCGATCATTCCCACAGCTAAATATAAACATACAAAATCGTTTTATTTACCGGATAAAATTATTTTTCTTCAAAAAATATACAAACTTTGAATCGTGCTGTACCAGTTGGCGAGGGTGCAATTTCAAACATTAGAAGATTAAAAATTATAAAGAATTGAAAGTCGGTGAAAGAATTGGTGATGGAACAATTGGTCTCATAAAAAGTTTAGTTTCCGCTACGTACAACCTTTTTGCGCCCAGTATTCAATTACGAACAGTAAAATCGTTCGGCACACAAAAGATCGAAGATTCGAACGGTTGGCTAGCCAGCCACGTTCGCGTGGCCGATTCCTTTTTCTCCCTGCGTTTCTGTAATTTAGATGCCGCGATAGCGTATTACGGAATAGAGGAAGAGGCGGAGAAGCGGTCAAAGTCGCGTGGCACTCGACCGCACGATTTTCTTCGACGAGGAATGCGCTCCGTCCGACGGAGGCGTCCTATGAGGCGATTTTATCGAAAGGAAGAGCAACTTTTTCCAACGGGCACCTTCACTTACCGAGCCATAAAGAAGACCACAGGAATCCATGCACAGGTACAGACAGGTCGCGACACCTTGGATCCTCAACTGACCTCTGGACACCGACGATCTTTGAAATATCGCTGAAAACAGAGAGAAACAACCAGGTTACATACGCGTGCCAAGTCTGACTTCAACAAATTATAATTAAATTACCATACAACCAGGCTAGACAAGTACATTAAGCCCGACATCAACTTAATTGACTAAGTTATAATTAATTATTCTATGCCTTACACGCGCCATTTATCTTACAACCACATCTAATTTACTCGAACAAATTACATTAAAATTAACTTTTGCTCTACGTGTATAACTTATCTTTGAAATATCTCTGAAAGCATAGAAAAACAACCAGAATATGTATGCGTATCAAGCCTGGTATTAATTTAATCGAATACATTATAATTAAATTATACATTGCTCTGGATGCATACACTTGAAAAGTGAACGTATCAGTTACCGTTAGAAAGTGTCCTGGAGGTAATAAATGATACACTTTAAATTTTTACTGCGAAGAAAATTTAGCTTCCTTGAATTTATGAGGAAATTCGTCTAAATTTCCTAAAGGTGTTATGTTTTTACAACTACTTTCTCTGAGTAATTACACGTGCAATGATTTTCTTTACTCTTTCTCGCTAATAAAGTTTTCTCGATACTTTACGTAAGCAACTAAATTGCACTATGATTGGCATTATAAAATTCTTCGAACTCGTAACGGTATCATTAATACTGTGGGGTTATTTCGCGCGAGGAATGATTTATTTGGATATTTTTACAAATATATTTACTGTAGAGATTGGCAAAATTAGCTTAGTCTCAGCTGCTCTATAGCACTTAGTCAATCTATTGTTGCACCAATATCTTAGAATCTATTACAATCGTCTAATGGTTTAGAGTAGAGAGTGGGCGAGAGTAGTCATACGACCGCAAAGAGTTAAATACCAAAATTCGAATACCCTGAAATTTGGTACCAGAAAATTTACCGTTTATCCCCAAAAAATTCATAAATATGCACCTTTTTTTTTGTACCATCCATGCTGCCTAAGAAACTCCGATAGTAGTTAAATAGAGTCAGAAGAACCTGCCCAAGAGCTTTGCTAAAGCAGTACCCACTTAAACCGCTGCTTAGCCACCTTTTTTGTCCGAAACCTATAAATCGCAATACAAGAACACCCCTCTTTAATAAATCTTCTATCAATCCCTGGAATAAAAAATTTTATTGTAGCTTGCAAGTACCTCAACGAACCATCTAATCGAGGCAGAGGGAAACTAGAGGAGTCGGACTAAGCCCAGCTTCGCGACTATTCACGAATTGGCCGAGGGTATTTATTAAAGGCCCCCCAAGACCGACGGTCGCCGTTTTTGTTCGAAATTTTCCGCATGCTAATAACCACGGGAGCCCATTTATCCTCGAGCCGGCCGGATGTACTCCGCTTCGACTCGTTCCGACCCGAGACAGCGGTGTAATCATTCGTATTTTTCACTTGATGAGAATACACGGAGGAACGTTCTTTAGAATTTTTCAGCGACCTGGCGAGCCGCGACTCCAAGGTATTTATTATGGGAATCGAATCGCGTTAAAGGACGAGTAATCCAATGTTTCGACGAAAAAACGACGTTAAATGCAGAGAGTTAGCCTTACAATCACTAAGCCATGCTATGCATAAGGTTTCGCTCTTACTTTGTATCCCTTTTGCGCAAACGTATTTGTTGCTCATAAGAGTATGCTTGATCTGTGATGTACTTTCTAAAGTAGTGTCGTAAAACACGGAAGAATTCGGAAGAAACAAGCTTAATTGGTGTTGTCTGACTGATACATCTCGTTTCCTTGAACAAACTTTTTTTGGAAACGTTTAGCAACTTGTAACGTGATTGTGGACGAGTTGAGAGTTTCATTTGAGGTTTTGTGGGGCGTTCAATTCCATACATGGAAAGTGTCGAGTATTTTACAACTGGCAAAATAGTAGCACGATTTGTCGAACAGGTACCCGTACAAGGACACGTTCCTGGCAGATGTTCGCACAGCGTTGCGTTCAATGCTTTGAATTCTGTGCGACTATACTCAGGGGTCTTGTCAACCGTAACGGGTCAACAAATACACTTGCCCGGCTGTAAATGGTATCGGTATACCTACCGATAATCGTTGAAACACTGACTATAAAATATATCGACTAGTAATTATCCCCAGCTCCTTAAACGTATCGTTCAGAATTAATAAATTTCACTATTTTAGTTACTATTTTAAACGTGAACGGGCCTCTCGCAGGATAAATTTATAGTAATTCCTTGAATCTCTCGCATCGTACGGGGTGTAAAAGTAGACTCGTATGACTGATTATATATTTTTTCCCATATCATTTAACGACTGTTCAGCTCGATAGAACTCGCGGGGAAACGTGACGTTTAGAAATAAATACGTTCTTTCAAACGGTACCGTGACTCGTTATTGGCTGTAGTTTTGCCTCGCCGTTAACGAACCCGGGTTACATAAACTTCTATTTTATCAGAAACGTGTCTAAGCGTTCTGTCTTATCACGAGACTCGTCCAAGCTGGAGGCGATGCTGTCGTTACGATTAGACGAGCGATCGAAATCGCGAAGCGTGAACTCGATTACGACACCTGTCTCGTGTAAATCTCGTCTAAAATGTAAACACAGTTACAGCAATGTTACCAATAGTAGTCACCGTAATCCTTAAGCTGACATCCAATTTAGCTTAGTGTAGCGATTTTTTGGAAACACGAACTCCGGGTGCAGATTTGTTGACTGATTTCACAGGAAAGTTAATAGCTTTCAAGCAACGCGTAACTTTAATTATGATAAACATTTCAAGCCACCGGCAGTACGGTCGTCCAAGTAATGCGATTCAAACTAATATTAGACAACAATATGTAACAATTTTTGTCTTTTTTGAGCGAAGGAAGTAGAGCCAGTTATGCAATTTGACAACCACTCACGCAAGATATGAGTCAATAGAACGATCGACTGGCACGAAAAGGGTTTAACGGAATTCCGAATAGCGGTCGAGGTTCGCCGGAGCGTAACGAAAAGTAGTAGCAATTTGTTACTACAAGCCTGACACTTCACACTTCCTCCGTAAACTGTCGGAACTCGAAGTCTGCAATTTTCTCGTTTTGCAGTCGCATCTTCACTAATATATCGATACTTTTCCTTCGAGGATACGTCATGCGCGAAGAATTATGTGTCCGTGCACGTAAGTACACGTTCGTCTTCAACTTCCTGTTGCGAATGATACGCTGTTTGAGACGGTTCTAAGCGTTCCAGAACATTTATGGTCTTCGTTACTCACACCTGTGTTCATCTCGAATTTCCCTACTTTGAAATTCCTGGCTTTTTTAATATTTATTGTTTCGGATAATGAATATCTTTGTAATGTAATGATAGTTTGACTGATGTATAATAGATGTGCAGCGCTTTATGTCATAAAAACATAAGAAGTATAGTTTAGATAACGTGTAACAACCATTTTTAGTTTGTCGTTTTGCTCGCTGAACGGTTCACTTTGTTGCAACGAAGGTACTTAGTCTTGCCCCGCGCAGATCTTCAAACACCGTCCATTTTTATATATTGTTTATAATATTACATGGCGCGACGGTTGAAAATCGCGATGGTTTCTAGAGGACTGAAGTACTGTTATTATTAAAATTACAGTGCGGCCAACGTTCGCGTTTTTTACAAATTTTCACCCTGATCTTTCCGTGATGGCGACTCGCTTCCGTTCTCGATAGCAACTAATACTAAAGTGTCAAAGATGTCGTATAAATAATCTTATCTGGGCTTCGATGCATACAGGGTGTCCCATATGAAGTATTCCAAGCTGACTTCCTAAAATGTTATGCATGTTATGTTTTTAAGGCTAACTGTTAGAGAAAAAAGAGGGATTTCTTAAATTTGTTTAAACGGAAGGTGAAAGTTATAACGAAAATTGACATTGATTCTCCGAATAAAAGCAGACAAATAAATACTCTAAACTATTCAGAGTCTTTTGAGGTTACGTAAAAGAACAAATAACGGCGAATGTCCGCACGACTAAAGAAGGTTTAATTTCCATTTTGTCCAAATAAAAAAATGTAATACTACCTTGCATCGAAACAAAGGCCACCCTCTTCTACCTAACAGTCGCGCTAAAAAATTGTATCGCTTACAAAAGGTTGATCCTTCTCGTGCCATTTAAATGCAGTAAAAATGAAGTCGATATCTTTATTAATTTCTAAGAGAACGACTTGTAAGATTTTATGCGAGGCACCCTGTACAATGTACGCGAGGAATTTATTCGCGGAACGGTGGAAAAGAGTTCGCACAGCGTTAGCATCCGGTAGGTAAACTGCGCAGAAGGTGGGCCCCAATAAGAATTAGGCGACTTGCGATCAGCGTTGCGCCGTCCTGCGTCGATTAATTCAATTTCGTCCCCATTCTATCAATACTGTGGAAAAATCGGTATGATGATGATTAATTCGCCTGAACGGAACACGATAAACACTACCACTTACCGTGTTATTCATAATATTACAAGACGACGCTTTCCATCGCCATGGGGTCCCTCTTTTTACGCGAAAAATTATTATGCCTCCGGAAAATACCGAATTACACTCTTTTGCATCTGTTTTTGTAATTACTTCGGCATTAATATTCGATTTGCGTCACGAGCCTTTTTACTTCATACTATAATTTACAACTTACAATTTAACATAATTTAGAAATAAATTTTCTCCATGTTAAACATTTTGTTTTCGATATAGATTATAGTTCTTTGTTTGAAACTTATTACATGCGTTCATAAAATGAAATTTGTAAGGTTAATTTTTACATTTAATTTTTCAGCTGAAAAGATTCTAAACCCCGATATCATTCGCATACGCATTCAATAATTACCAATTTGCAATTAGTAATACTTTATAAATTCATTTTCTCAAAATCGTCAGAATCGGTGAAAAAAATTTGTTAGTGGCAATTTTTTTTATTAACTCCCAAGTGAAAGGAAATTAATGAATCGAGATGTATCGTAGAATTTGTATCGTTTTAAATAATTGAACATTAAAAATTCGTTGAATTTTCTCGTTCCAAATAACGGTCCAATCATCTGTGCTCAATGAATACAAATAGAATATTAAATAGAAATTAATTACAAAGCAACTGATCCACGCACAAGGATCTCAGTGTACGATCGATCAATACATCTATTGATCAAGACGAGGCAAATTACCCAGACGAACTCCAATCGTTTAAAACGAAAAAGTATCGTTCAGTCCCGCACCACGTGACGCAAACTGTTAAATAGTAATAGTTAAATCGCAGCGTGTTAAACGGGCATCGAGCCGTGTCTCGTTTCAATTCAAACGCAATAACAACCATTTAGAATACTGCGGAATACAGGGCTTGATTAGCCGTTTCGTTCGTCTGATCAACCGAATGGACGAACGAAGATTGTTTACGATCACTTTTTTTTCAAACTGTTTTTCTGGGTCAAACGGATGAACAGAAATTCAGAAAAAAAACCAAATGAACCGCAATGGCACATGATTTTCATGGTTGAATCACACAATTGAAGTATTTTGCCTATTGTTAAAAGTTGATCAACGATTTAATGTTATCAACTGTGTGATTTAATATAGACTATAGAAAGAGATAATATAGATAGAATATTTCAAAGTTTTTATAAAGAACAAATATCGAATTTCCCAAAAGAAGTTTTAAGATTTCGCGTGTTAAAGTAGTCGCGATAGATACTTAAATTGTTTCACGTTTAATTGCGATAATGGTACTTTAATCCAAAATAAACGAATTTTAAGTATTTCATACCACAAGTATTTCATTAAAAAGAACAAAATTATAAAACGCCTTTTGGGAGACGCTATATAGACTAAGAAAGTACGATAAGTAATCATAATTATCTATAAACAAGCGGAAATTATTTATGGAATTTCTGTTGAATATTATTATCTGATAGTGTAAGGTAATATTGGGTAAACTCAGGCCAATGATATTTTACGATATAATTATAGGCCCAAGTAGACACCAGTAGTTTATAGCACCGACGAACGACAACGGGTTAAAGTATCCTTTAATTCGCTGACCAACACAGTCATTTAAGTAGACGATCCTCTAATTACTGTAGGCGGTAGTCATTGTGGGTTGTGGGACTCGGGAGAGAAGGATTCGTCGACGGCCTGGCTATGGCTTAATTGGTTAAACCTGACGGAAGATCCGGGTTCGAAACCTGGTCCAGCAAAACGATCGATTCCTCTCCTACCGCGTTAGTTTCAATGTTTCTCTCGATTAAAAATTCTTTTTTTCGCAATGTATGAAAATAAATATCGTAAGGAGTAATAAAAAAATGAGTAAATGAAACAAAGATCGAAGTTGAATTTACGCAGTAAATCAATCAACAATAACATTCGTTTAGGTTTCATTTCTTTGGAACTCGAAGTGTCAATAAAATTATTGTCAGTGCAGTAAAATCTCAAATTAGCTTGCGAACACGAATCTGGCTACATCTTTCAAGTCAATTTAAATTTAGCATTCGACTTACTGGTAGATACCACATATTACGTTGTCGAGTTTTAACAAAGGGTTAAAAAGATATATTCTCCGGAATACCAGTATTCAATCTCTAGATTCATTTTTCTAAATATCAACAAAATTTCCAGGGGCACGCTGCAGTCTCCTTGTTAGTTTCCGTAACTCGATCCATGTCAAGACGAGCTCCACAGGCGAAATAAGTCTCACCTGTGGACACCTTCGTCCTCCGCCGAGAACAGGGATTAGTCACGCATTTCGATACTCGGCAGACGGCCAGTTAATGACCTGCGCCATTAACGAACGACAACGGTCTAATTGATTCCCTGTATCGTTTCACGCGCACTTTGGCGACGATTCGCAGGTAACGACGCCGCCGTGTCGTCTCGGTTTCGCGACGATTATCGTGACGCGACATCGTGAAAAGGATGCGGAGTACATTCTCCCTCGTTTCGATCTCCCCGGTCGTGTCGAACAGCGCCGGAGGAATCGAGTGACGAGCGCCGAAACTGCGACGAAGGTGCTAGCCACCTGAATACGTTAATTGTCGAATCGATTTTACGAAATTACGTGTAAATAATCGGCCCTTTGCACTCGGATGTCCCTTTCGAGATGACGTATAATTCATGCGAACTTTTTCTACATTTAAAAAAAATGGGAAAGAATATTTGTAAAAAAATTCTCGGAGATGTAAAAGGAAGCCTATGATTGTAAAATGATAGGAACTTTCAATGCATATTTGTGACTATTTCATTTATTATCGCACATTAGAATATAGAATACAATGGTATCAAATTTGGATTTTTGGTTAAATCACCTATTAAATTATCTTACGCAGGGAATTTAAAAAGTGTGTCTTGCAAAGACCTCTAATAGCCAGATTGCTATTTAATATTATTATAGTGACTCTCTGATTATTGTGTATAGATATACGAGACAACATACTGATATCGTTTTTGAAGCAATTCATAAAATTCTCGAGAAAGTCATCACCCCAAATTGACGCATGTACCTAACAATTCAATAAATCCAAGTAAAATGTATACACTGGGTTGAGTTATGTTAGGATAACTTCTATTTTCTTGGCATCCGCTTTGATCGCGTTATGTCGTATCTATTACAGCATGCATGCTCTTAGACGTCCGTCCGCAGAGGGTTAGCATCTTGTCTAAATTCTGCGGACGAATGAGAAGCAGATGGTCAGAATTCCAGAGAAACTGTTGGATCTTGTATATATTATCAATGCACCGTGCCATCCTAAAACCTTTTGTTCGTAAAGCGATGTTTAACCGATACTGACATCGATCACTTGTTTGTCAGAATTTACAATTTGTGATTACTTCCTGTCTTTAGACATGAAACTCGTGCTCGAAGGATTCCAGCTTGTGTTTGCAGTAGAGGTGAAAGCGAACACGACAAAGCTCCTAAACAGTCTCGACAGTTCTTCTAACAGTGATAAGACACACGTGTACGAAATCATTATAATTGCGGTTATTAACACATTCGCAATCGCTGACGTGATTCACAAGTGATGACAAACATATGTTGTTATTGAAAACAAAATTTCAAAGCCTCTTTTAAAAACTGTTTTAGAACGCAACCACGCTATAATGGAAGTATTACGTAAAACAGTTTAAAGATAAACGTGAGAAACCAAAGAAGAACCGATGACCAAAACTCGCACCATAAAATCGAGATCGATCGATTTATGATGTTCCCATACGACACGTGATTATCACCTTTTATTAGAGCGGCGAGGGACGGTAGTAATTACGCCGGAATCTCACGCTCCTTGGTCGTCCAGAAATCGAAGTCTTTAATTCATTTTCTCCGAGCCGCGAGAAGCGTTCAAAAACTCTCACGATTAGCATAATGAATTTACAACTGGACCTACTTAATCCCTGAAATTAGATATATTTGTCTGTCATCGTAATCCCTGGTTTCGTCTAATTAAGTGAGAAAGGGATAATTAGAATTTATAGGTTTTTCAACGCCTTAGTCTATAATCGATTCCGAGAAAAATATTACTCGGTCTTGGTCTATAATTGAAAAAGCGTATCTTACTATTTCCCAAGGCCTCGTATCGTGTAAAATAATGAATAATAGAGCGATCACGAAACCCATTTTATTTGAGAGTAAACCTAACATTAAAAAGTATATTATAAGTTTCAAGACGAATATTGGCCAAGATTCACTTATTCATAAAAAGTCACGAGAAAATTGAAAGGAACATGGGATTGAAAAAAAGATTAATTAAAAGATACGGCGTAATGTCAACCACCGCTAATCACTACATACTGCAAATTGCGGTGGCACGTCAAGGACTTTCAACTGAAAATCGACTAAAAGACAGATCGCCTCATTAACGGTTCACACGTTTATAAGACTAAAAGGCAAACTTCCAACGTTAATAAACCGGAAGGCGTAGCTAAACTGGAAGGAGGTGTAAGAAAAAAAACACCACGTTCCAAGCGTTCGAACGATTTTTAATAATTCACGGCTCCCGCGTGCTCTACCCTCCCTTATCTCCCGCATCAAATTACACTTCGTATAATTATCGAACGCGTGAGTAAAATGTTGTTACCGGAGAATGAATGGCGGCAGAGTGGTTTCCGGCAGCAACATGTAGGTCGCCGTCGTGAAAAACGACCGTATCACGATAAAGGTGTACTGTTAACCCGCGACGCCTGCCGGAGAAAGCTCCCCGACGACGGAAAAACGCTAATCGTGGACGCACGGCGTCGCTGCTGGACCCTACACACCGCACAGGATCCGCCAGGAGATTTATCGATGAGTCCTCCGGCGGATCTAAAGTGAAACGCTACTTATCCCCTTAGAAGTCAATAATATTAATTTTAGATTCGATAGAATGCCTTGCCAATGACTCCTCCGGCGGATCTAAAGTGAAACGCTGTACTTTTGTTCTTAGATAACATTAATCATTATACAATGTTTAACACGTACAATGTTGTTACAATCGTAATCGCAAATTTTTCTGTGATTACGATCGTATTTTCAGGTGTTTTCAGACATAGAAACTTTGTACCTAAAAACCGACTTCAGATTCGTGTTCCTCGCACCAAAAAACTTGGAAAACCAGGTTTTCGTCAATAATCAAAAATTTTTAAATTTTACCCTGTCTAGGCCCTGCTCTATGCGTTATTTTAACAGAAAATTTGTAATTTGTAATTTTGACGAAATCATGATTTTTTAAGTTTCTCGAGGGCGAGGAACACGAATCCGAAGTCGGTTTTTAGGTACAAAATTTCTATGTCTGAAAACACCTGAAAATACGATCGTAACCGCATAAAAATTTCCAATTACAACTGAAATAAACAGCATCCCCTTTCTGACGAGATTAATTTTTGTAATAAATTTCAATGAAAAATCAAACAGATTAAAGATTATTTATAGTGCCGTGCCTTCCACCCCAACGAGTTAAATACAAGCGCAAATGGAAGGGTGCGGTGATGGTCGCGTAGGAAAAGCGGTCGATTGTGGATCTGAGAATCGTGAGTTCGAATCTCCGTGTGGCTTATTTTTCGTACAGACATATTTTCAGAGAACCGGTCTTGCCTTTCAGACTCGTATATATCTCCATCTATCCACTCAGATCCGAGTTACTCAGGCGAAAAGCTAAAGCGTTCTCAATTCGTCAAGCGAGCAGTCGCGGCAGTGTTGGTCGCGCCGTTGGGGAAAAAGCGCGAATAGTTTCTCTCATGCAATATTCATTAATGCTATTATTGGCACGAGAAGTGCCGATGATTACTAACGAACCGTGGCAGCGTAACGTTAATCGCCAGCTATCGCGCGCCGCCTTTCCCAAGACACGCGCCGGTGCAGACTTGTTCGCTGGTGGCTGTCCCCCGATGTGTATTCAAATTGATATTGATGAACGAACGACTCCCTGTATTTTATCTTTGTTATTTATTGCCGTTTTGACGGGAACCTCAAGGCGAAGCGCTCGTCCGCAAGTGCAACAGCGATTAATCGCACGACGAGTTCGCCGTGAAACGCTGTTAAACGATACGGGGGACAAAGTTTAGAGAGATCGATCAGAGGTCGTAAGTGCACATAAGTGCGCCACGGTCTAGACGAGTCGAACCTTTGTGCTCTGACGTCGTTCGTGTGGTAGACTCTTCCAGGTCGTCCGCGTTGCGGGGAATTTCACCTGAATACCTAGGTTAACATTAACGGTGAATTACCATTCCGTTTGCTGGTTATTAATGTTCGCAATCTGAGTGCGGTTCGCTTTAATGGAGTCTGACCTTTACAGAGCTTACAAAGTGTACTCAATGACCCTAACAGTTCCTGATACGTGTACAAATTACTCTCGAATGTCAACGTTATTGTTAACGTTGTATTTTTCATTTTCCAGGTCGATTAATAACATTTCTAGGTTGGGTATACTTCGCTTTATACGAGTCTGACATTTGCATCACAAAAAAGAAGCTGCAAAGTACAGTTAGTGATTCTTGCTGGTCTCGTGACTAGTAGAAGTTATACCGAAACGGCAACGATATCGATAACCTTCTATTTTGATTTTTAGAATCGATCAAGACGATTTCCAGACTGGGCACGCTTCGCTTTAGGCGTGTCTGACATTTGCATCTCGACAATGAAGCTGAAAAGTATAGTTAGTGGTTCTTGCTGATCCTATTATTAGTAGAAATTATTCTCAAATAGCAACGCTGTTATTGACGTTTTACTCCTATTTTTTGAATTGTATAATATTAATCCTAGACTGGATGTGCTTCGTTCTACTCGACCCCGACGTTTGTATTTCAAAATAGAAATTTCAAACGATAATTGACAACGCAACAAAATTGTAAAAGGAGTGGTTCACCAGGAAATTATGAAATGATCGGTTCATCAGAAAATTGTAAGAGCAGTGGTTCGCCAAAAAATTCTAAAAGAACTTTCGTCGAAAAATGATGAATGAATTAGGAAATTAGGAGCGATCTAATAGAAAATTGTGAAAGTATTAAAAGTATCATGAAATTAGGAATGAGGAGTGGTTTGCCAAAGTATTATAATAATTTAAGAAAGTTCCGGAACAATGTCTCTGATTTTTTCTCCATTTTTATAAGCGAGACCCGTTCCCTCTCTATGTATCAGTAAATCAACGATCTATAGAAAAGTCGTAATCGTCATTTCATAGGTCGATTTCTCCCCTGAACGAAGCAATCACTGTGTAACTATTGTATGTCGTAACGTAACTTGATTGTTCACGTCCACGACGTAAAAAGCTCGCGCGAAATTCCATACCATGCAATATTCACCAACGATCATAGGTACGGTTACCGCGGTAATTACCAATGAAGCTGGACCATAAACCTTCCGTTGATGGCGTATGGGTAAATTACGAACACCGCACGGTGCCACCTTAACTGTATCAACGCACGAGGAATCGATCGTTGCTCGATACGCTTCGTCCTTTTCCCTCCTTCAAGAGAAGGATCTCCTTTTCTTTACTTCGCCGCCGCACCCCGCCGAACCGAGTTTTCTCCTTGATAATTAGCAAACTTTGAAGCGTTATACCTCGAAAACTAATAAAAATCGGGTGAATACATTAAAGCTTAATGAATTCGTCTTGAAAAGTACTATCGCGTGGTATAAAAAAAAATATATAGTTCCATTTGAAAAACGAAACTTGACCATCATATCTCGTTAAATAACAAAGTTAACAAAAATTCCTTCTCGCTGAAACACGAGGCCCATTTTACCATGCAATTTTCATATATGTGAAATTTTTCATTCGGCCGATAGTTTTGGACTCAGAGCTCTTTTTCGCTTAGGCTGGGACACTGTATGTTCTGTCAGATACCAACCCCTCCCGCTGCTAGCCCATTCATATATTTCTTTTGCCCGTAGTTTCGCCCGAGTAGCCCCGACCACCGGTGTAATACGATCCTCACCGATTGATACGCTTCTGTCGAGTGTTTTTCTTTTCTCGGACCTCTTCCTCCTTCGCTATCTGTCCTTTTCTACGTTCGACGCTCGACTCGTGTCGAGTGTAAACACATAAAAACACTCGAGTGTCAATATTTTGGGTCTCCGATTTTGCATGCCTCCTTCGTATCTTCTAATGTTTTGCCAACAAACTTCGACTGTAGAGAAGGAGAGAGAACGAAGAAGAGGACGGAGCGACATGCGAAAATGCCGACCAACACCGGGATTATTTCGGTGAGACAATGTGCAGTAAATATGCTGCGAATTCCGTCGTGTTTGGTATCGTTTTAATCAGAAAAATGTCAGGAATACGATGGTAACGGTTTTACGAGAAAAACGGTAATAATAAAAAGAAAGTTTGATCGTAGCATTAGCATTGTCTCATCGAGAACCTGGATCACGTTACTGTCCATTTATCGTAGAGACACTTGTGCATTTAAGGAGACTGTTGAATTGTATGTGTATATTATAAAAATAGCAAATTTTATATATAGATGAATACGAAGTTTGTTTTAAATTAAAATGAATTTTAATAATTTCATCCAAGCTATTATTCCTAAAAATAATTTACATTTTCGATTACGGTGTATGAAGATTATTAATATTTCTAGATCGGAATAAGATTTATATACGACTTTATAAATCAGATATTAAAAAATTCGTTTACAACTTGAAAGTATTTTTAAAGTAGTAATAGTGAAATAGAAAGCAGTATATAAACAGTATATAACCAAATAAGTGTAGCGGAAGGAATTATATATTCAATGAACTATAAGATAAATATATAAAGAATATCCAAATAAATTCTGAACATGTTGGAACTTTGAATAATTTTGAATATTTTCTTTTCGATTGTGTATATATACGTATAGAACAATAATTGCGAATGAAAAATAAATGTTGAAACGTTGAATATCGATATGCGATGTACTTTCATAATTGTGTAACACGTTGACGCACCAGGTAGCATGAAAAATCGTAATCAGATAAGTACGTAAAAGAAGAAGATATTTATCGCGTGGTTAAATCGAATTATGCATCCAGCAAGGAATGCACGGTAAAGACGATCGAGAAGGCACGACAAGGAATATACAAAATAAAAAGAAAAGAAACCCTGAGTACTCAAATAACGTACGTTAAAGCAGAAAGAAAATCTTCGAACATTGAGCATGGAGTTCAAGATAAGCGTGATCGAGATCAAATTAATCCTCGTTCGATACGAGAGCTCATTTCCGATAGGTCATTTCCGAATGGTCATTACCGAATCAACTCCGAAATCCTCCATCGAACCATCGTTTTGTTATGTCACGGCCAATCGTTTTCCAACGATCAGCAGATCGCGGGGTACATCGCAATCGAAGGTTAAGTTCAAACGATATACACGACAAACGAAGTTCAAATCTTGACCCGTCTCTCTATTTCAGTGTTTCTCAACTTTTTCTTTCAACGAAACATGACATTGGAAACGCCATAATTAAAACTTCGATTTTCATCCACAGCTTCTAAAACGTATCCACTCACTGGCAGGCAAATTAAAAGCGTTTTGCCTTGGGCGCCAAAATTGAATACGGACGTATAATCTAGTTTATCCTTTTGTAATATTGAAAAGTGATATTAAATTTGTTCTTCTAACAAGAAAAATATGATTTTCTTTCGCGATAATTCGTGACTGAAAAATTCGTGACTGTAAACTCATCTCTTGAGACGTATAATCTAGTTTATCCTTTTGTAATATTGAAAAGTGATATTAAATTTGTTCTTCTAAAAAGAAAAATATGATTTTCTTTCGCGATAATTCGTGACTATAAACTTATCCCTTGAATAATTGCAACCAATTTGTGTTGAATAATATATTTTTGGTTCGCCCTCGTAAAATGACTATTGCCCACCGAATTCATTAAAATCCAAGTAATTCTATCATTCGTAGACGAATGTTAGTTAATCGCCCTCTTCAAGGTGTGAATCGCACACCGGGTGGCAGTGTCGCCCACATTGAGAAACAATGGTCCATTCGCTACTCGTTCGGTAGCCGAAGTGGCTGCGTGACTCGATTCACGTACATTCGCGCCAGACTGATGAATGTTACGTGACAATGTGCCCACATACGACCTTGACTGGAGTTTCGATCGACCGATTTCAGCGTGTGTGATCCGAGAACGTTCGCGCGAAGGACGTTCGAGAAATCCCGCTCGATAAAAGAGTATCTCGGTCGTTGTCGCTGCTCGAAATCCGCGACACGTGCGTCACGAGAGAAATCATTTTATCACGATGACTCGTCGAACACCGCCTCGTTGCACGGCTGATCATTTCCTCGTTCTGATAAGTCACTCTTCGATTAACACTTTGCACTCGAGGCCTTTTCTTTTCTGGTATCTGCCAGCAACTCGAGATGTTTTTTTTTTATGATTTCTATTACCATGAATTCTAAGCTATCTAGGTTTGAGAATAAGGTCACCTTTACCTCGCCGACAATCATTTTATCGACACTTCCAGCTCCAAAGAAATTAAACCTAACGGTGACCGAGAGTCACCTCTCGAGTGCAAAGGGTTAATCTTCCTCAATTCAGCTTCACGCCCTTGGCCGCATACGTGGATGTCTAGATTTTTATAATTATAATTACTGTCGACAATAAAAGGGACAAAAATTTGATAGTAAGAAAAAGAAATGAAAATATCAACAATGATATAATACATTTAACAAAATAAAACATCCGCTGTGTATCGATATATGAATAGTAAATTTATTTTAGGAAGACAGAATTACTTCCTATACCTGATAAAAGTAGAAATACATTGCACGTAAATAAATAAAAGAAAGAAGAACTCGCAGGACACGTTTATTATTAAAGTAGAAATATTATTTTCGTTTCGGAATCGTCATTCCAAGAACAAGATCACGTTTCCAAGACGAAGAGACGCATCTCGATTGGGGTCAAACTAAAAACAGAAACAAAAAGCACGGCGAGCGGGGGTACCCGTGTCCGATTAGGCCGAAGAAATGGAAACAGGAGTTCAGGTTGCTCATGTTTCCGACTCCAGCGCGGACCTCGCGCCTCTTCCTAGTGGCACGGCACCGAGATCGGTACCGATGAAAGAACGATCCGTGGGATTTATAGCGTTACCGTATGTAATTTATGTCCATCTGATTAAATTCCAAACGTCGCGCGCGCTTAAATCGTGAGGAATATCTCCGGGCAAATTAGCGCCGATCCTGGATCCGAGTTAAACGGAAACTAAAAACTTTAACGAGGACAAATAACTGGAAGGGTGATGCATAGCCGTCGGTCGCGTTACTCATCTCGTCGCGTTAAATCCTAGACCGTACCGATCGGGGCATTCCTTCCGTTCGAAACGGATTTTTTGAACCGCGCGATTATAGATCGCTCGGAGATGGGAAATTACGGGAATCCAGTTTCTTTGTAATTAAAGGAAATTGCGCTAACGTGGAACGCTGTTCGCGGATACACTGTATCCTTTGTAACGCGCTGATCAAACTGGTTATCAGATTTCGCGACTACTTTGAAACTTAACGTCGTGTTATGGTAGAATAAAGACCGAACGACGAGATCACAAGATCTGTGATTAGTGTTGATCACAGATATTAACACGTTGACTGCTAGACTGATTCACGTGGGAAGGTCCGCAGGACGAAAACTTTATCCCGAGACAGTTTGGAGCTAGAGAACCTAACATTTGTCCTATTACTTATTTCTGTATTATCATCGAAATTTACGAATTCTATCCAGATTTATTTTCATTGGCACGTAATTTTTAAAATTAATTGTTGAAGTTCCTTAGTAAAAAGCTCTGTCATCTGTATGTCGGTGTTCAACGTATGAATACATCGCCAACCGATCGTCATGAAAAATATTTTTCACAGAGTCTTTCTTTACCGTAAGTGTAAAATGTTGTCGTTCCATTATCGGATCATCCTGTTCCCAGACTAGCTGCGAATGATCAAGGTTCTACTACGATTGTCATTTCGAAGTCTCGTGTTCTCTGAAGAATGAATAAAAATGAAGCAAGTACTTGCAATTTGCGCGACGTACAACGCAGTAGTAATTTTAATGAGACCGATGGAAGAAACTGGTTGGAAAATGACGATACTAGTTGAATTAGTGACGATGGAGGATATGAAAAAAGTGGTCGAAACCTGCAAAACGGAGAGGAAAGAAGAACAGAGATGATTCCAATTATATTTTTACACATCCTGCGAGCATTTTAGTACAGTTAATGTTTTAGAATCAGCATTAAAACAACGCGATGCACGAACGAAAAATAATTTCGTTAGCCCAGGCCGCACGTGTCATCTCAGAAATTGATAAATTTGTTATACTTTCCCCAAATGAACTATTATTATTAGTAGAATTGCTTCATCAGAATCTTGATAAAAACTTAATTGTGTCGAAGTATTTTTCTAAAAATACTACTTATTATATATATGTAAAGAATTTCCTGTTTCGTCGCTTCGTTTAATGCAAGAAATATTTAATGTAAAACACAAAGACATCGAGATAAGATATTCGATACAACAGATCGGTAAAGAAATATTGTTGTAACATTTTTCATGGTGAATTAACCATTTCTACAGTAATTTTCATCTTCTTGCAGGACAGGCATCTGTTTAATATGTAGCTAAGTACGTTTCGGGACGTTCGCTTGAATTAGTAATGTTACAAATCATTCCTGCGTTTCCGTTTACAAAGAAAATATAGCACAGAGAACAAAGTCGACAAAGGGTGATAGAGGTGCCGTGGAATAATATACATACAGAAGGAAGTGTGGGCGATGAGGAAGGAAGTCGAAACAGGTGCAAAATCATCCGGAGCATCCGTCTCGCTGACGATGATCGTTTATTTACAATGCAGCCCGGTTTATTGACGCGATTCACCGAAAAAGAATAGGAAATACCACTTGCACCTGCTCGACGTATTCGACCCACGATTATTTTACGGTGTTGTAAAACACTTTGAACTTCATCAACAATCATATATTAACCCTTTGCACTCGAGAGGTGACTCTCAGTCACCATTAGGTTTCACGCAGCGAAACTATCAGCAATAATGTTCCTTTAGGTTTCATTTCTTTGGAACTCGGAAGTGTCGATAAAATGATTGTCGGTGAGGTAAAGGTGACCTTATTCTCAAATCTAGATAGCTTAGAATTCATGGCAATAGAATGCTAAGAAACATCTCGAGTTGCTGGAAGATACCAGAAAAAAAGGCTTCAAGTGCAAAGGGTTAACACGGATGAGTTGGTACGAAGTGATAAATTACAGAAATCGTTGACATACAAATTCTGTTTGTATGACATTTAGGCTTCAGGGATGCGTGGTCCTCGTCAAAAATAAAATACCAACAAATACAAGGTGCCCCATAATCATCGCTCAGTAGGTCAATGTTTTAATCGTCCCGTTAATTTGCGATTTTCACCCTTTAAATGGTCAGGTAATCAGTTTCAGAATCGAACACGTGCGATACAGATTTCGCGATGCGGGCGAATGAGTCGCGAGTGTCACGAGGAGGCCACTAACCCGAGGTTATGTCACGAGGAGGAGCCCCGACGTACGTTCGTCGGCGTCCTCCTCGTGGCGCGGTCCGAAAATATTAATAGAAGCCTGTTGACGCTGTCGAGTACTACAATAAACCGTCCCTCTTTACGTGTCGTCGTTTAACCCTTTAAACGTGCCCCCTCCAGCCCATGCTCCCGACGAGCACACATTTTTTATTTCCGGTTTACGGCTTCGATCGCATTTACGACACTTACATTGGCTAAATTTTTATCGTCGCCCCAGACAATGCTTCGAACGTTCTCCGTTCGCTACTTTGGAAATATTCGGCGAACTCGTTAGCGCATCTACCCCTTGTCGTTGTAATTCTGTCTTCTGTTTCCATATAGAAGCGCGTAATTTGCGAACAATTGAAATAAAAGGAATAACAGGAGCTCGTGACTTCTTTAAGTTGTTTTTCTTTTTTTTTTTTTTTAAATATAATCATTCGACTATTCAGAATAATAGAAGAGAATTCTTTGTGTTCTCGAAAAATTGCACGTGTGCAACAGTGATAGGGGTTAGCTCCCTCTTATTATTTCCTACATTTATTTAGAACTCAATATCTGTAAATGTATTCTTAATAATTTTTTTATTAAATATATACTTTTAAACTTCTACTATTTTGTTAGTTATTACACTTACTTATTTTGAGTGTCTAAATTTTATGACGTTTCATGTAGGGACAAATAAAGGAATAAGTATATTTTTATAATAATATTTGTCTTTCGTAAATGTTTTTCATAATTTTAAAAAAAGGAAATTAGTTCAAGCTCCGATAAAAATTACTTAATTACACAGCAATTATAAATAACGAATATACGCACGTCTATAAAGATTAATAAAAAATGCAAGTAGTCAAATCGTTTTAAGTGCTCCGTACGGTAGGATGCGTTTAATCGAGGTTATTTGATGAGTATTATATGCATTTAAATTCTTCGAGCTTCTCTATAGGCCATCCTTTACATCGAAGGATGCCGTGTTAATTTTCCTACAATAACATTTCATGACAAATAGGTGTTGAATAGTCGTATGTGTACTGTACATTCTATCGTAATTAGGTTTCATATATAGCCCACTAAGTGGGTGACCTAGGCTGCTTACCAGCCATGAGTTTCAGATCATCTCTTTGAGTGTTATGTTTAGGAATCATCGTACTTGAAATAGATATTTCTAATCGTGTTTGTTACTATTTATATAACCTGGTTAAATAGATATCAAACATCGAAATGTAAACAAACGTAATTTTCAATTGTCTATACGTACAATAATGCATTAATAGTTCCTTTGGGGCGTCATTTAATTCTCCAGCCTTGATTTTGCAAAAAAACTTGTAACTTTAAAATTTCTATTTTCGAAACTAAGCGTTCTATGAATAAACTGTCAATATAAAAAAGTTTCGTCTCATCATCTCCTAGAAGCTAATATTTTTTTAAAAATTGATTTAATGACTATAAACATTTCTGTGATTGCGTAACCATTTCTCGAGGACGTATATATACGCCGTTCGCGATCAAAGGGTTAAGAAACTAGTCGCGAAGTATTTCTCACAGACTAAAATCGTAACGACACGAAAAGAATAAAAACCAATTGCTCTACCAGAATGTCGGGCTTTCGAGTGCATACTCGAGCTTCCAAATTGGATAAAGACCCCTTTCGTCGGCATTTCAGAAGACGGAACTAAACGAAAGCTGGAACAATGCCAGCAATAAATTCGACGAAACTAATTGAATTCTCGTGCTCGGAATTGGTACCATCTTCTTAAATCAAGAGCGGTGTCTCGAGTTGAAAGTCCCCGATATTAAATAGTTGGAGTCTTGTCTATATATTCCACGATATTAACGCGAGGTAGCGTAATTCATTTTAAAGTTTAAAGTTTTCGATCGCAGGAAAATCCACTTTGGGAAGATTAATTTTTCAAATTAAAAATTACCATGTATTAAAAAAACTAAATCCTAAAGCCACATTTCGAAAACTCCTTAGGTAAATAGAAATATTACTCTTAAAAAGTACGGGTTTATCAAGACGTCAGATTTGCACTTGGAGTTCTAGAATCACACTTTTCTAGAAATATTCTGTAAAAACTCAACGATTATTGATTTGTCATACAGAAGGTATCCATCGTAAGGGTACGTCGCGATGAAGGATAGACCATCGTCCATTCGCGTGTCTGCGCCGCGATGCACGAGTCTGATTCATCGTTTACGTTTCATTTTCTATCGTGTGAACGAGACCTAACGCGAAGTCGAAAGGTGACGCGGTGGTAACTATTAAAAATTCAAAGCCGAAAGAGATACGATACGCGGTGCACGGTAGAGACCCTCCCGGTGATAAATCGCCATTCTTGGTCGTTTTGCTCGAGTAATTTGTGCCGCTAAGTGGCCACCGGCTAGCATAACTCGTTGGGAAGGCGCCTATAGGAACAACGACACCGTTGAACACGGGTACCTTTTTATGTAAATTCGATGCTCCGAGGAGTTCGGGAGTCGTATAATATATCCGGAAGCACGGGACCTATGGAACCCGCCTCGAAAACCGAACCGAGGAACGAACGAATGCTTTGGCGGTTCTTCTAAAAATTAACAAGTTGAACATACTTGAGGGATAATCAATAAACAATAACTGCAAGGGGGTCGTTCTCATTCGATGCCTTCGAAAGGGACTCTATAAGAACTTTTAAGTACTAAATTTATAAATAGCGATTTATAAAACTTTTAGTACATTAAAATATTCCTTCGAAGAATCTATAAAATCATTTTTTGAGAAAAAAAGTGTATCTTCCACTGCATCATGACGATTTCTACGTAAACCCACTTTGGTCTTGATTTCAAGCTGCAAATCGTGACGGAAATGAAAAATTCCAGGGCATTTTGAAAAATTTAAAGAAAGGTGTAAAAAATCGGAAAATTGAATTAAGAGAAATTTTCATTACGCATTAACTATCACATATTTGTGTTTCAAGGAAAAATTCCAAGGTTTTGATTTTAAATATGAATTCCACTGTCGGGCCACTGTCAGGCCACTGTTTATTTATTTAAAACGGGATCTGCAATGAGATCATCTTGATATATCGAAAAGCACATTTTGTGCGTTCAAACATTTTTTTGTGTGGTTTCTTTGAAACGTTTGGAAAGACTGTGGACAAACGTTTGGAGACTCGTTTATTATATTCACGTCGTTCGGGGGTGTCTTTTTACAATAGGATATATGTTCAACCACCTCGTAGCGACAAGATCGGGAGATGGAAAGATAAACTAATACCTTGCAAAAAGAACAATGTTTTCGAAACTTGGGCGAAGGTGGGAAGATCACGAGGTTGGTTGAAGCTTGATTCACGGGACATTTCCCGAGAGGCAACCAGCAGCATCCGCGCGAAAGGGTCCACGATTAATCCTCGCCTCGTTGTTTCACCGAAGACTTCGGATTCTAATTTCGGGTATCTTTATTTTCACCGCAGGCCAGCCACGACAACGAGCACCGCCGCGATCGATCTTTTTGTCTTTTCGGTGTATTAATCTTGGTCGGGCGTCAAGACCGCCTGCCGGCTTTTGGGACCGTAAATTCACGTTTCAAGGAAAGGAATAAGATGTTTGGAATTTTTATAGATTCTGGTCCCGCGCTGCTCTCACAATACAATATTTCCCTCTGCGACCCCTTGCGAGCCTCGATTCTCTAATTTACATAAGCGGTTCCACCGTGTTTCGCTTGCTCCTGCCGCGTGCGGCGCCTGCTAAAAGATCGCCCCTTAGTTTGTCACTACCGATTCCCCGACTGAAATAGCATCCCCTAGACGTGGAGAACTATCGATAGTACTGTTCAGACTATCGACGGTTTCTCGCTATCGGGAACGCTTCGGATATTTGACTCGGAGTATCGATTGTTTCCGACGGTGTTTTAGTTTTTAATATGACAATTTCGCGTAGCGTACCACGAGCAAAATCAGTAGATATTATAATTATAAAACGCCAGCGTACGTTCAATTCTATTTTTACGCGGTTTTTATTTAACACGATTTACAAAAAAGAATTCAATTTCTTCCTTTCGCGATTGCATTTGATTCAGCACAGTTAAAAAAATTGATTCTAATTTTGTAATATTTTTATTACCAAAGATACAGAACAAGAATAGAGAACGTTCTATTCTTGTTGAAGATATCACGGACAAAACCCCGTTATTCCAAAGCGGTAATGGCACACAAAATATTGATAGCGATGATAGCGATTTTCAATCCATCGTGTGCAAACTAACTTCCTTTGTATAATTTAATATAATTGAAATAACATGATAGTTCTATATTAACGATAAATAACTATGATAAATACCTGCGAGGAGAAATTTCTTTCAAAATTAGTTGAAGACTAATTTCTATTAAATTTTCTCGACTTACCTGAAACAAAAAAAAAAAAAAGAATTGAGTTAGCGATAAAAATAATTTGTTCCGCGATTACAGTATAGACGGTAGTTTTATCTAGTCTTAAAAATTGTCCCCGATGCTATGGGGTTCAAGTAGAATTGTTTACTTGGCTATGAAAGTGCCAGGTAGTTGTTCAGTTACCTGCTACTAAAAAATTGGGGATAGAAATCATTCGTCGGGCGTCTTAGGAGTCTGCTGAAAATCGCAAAGACCGGCCATCTGTCTTCGGAATGTTCACCGCCATTTCCTTCGATTCGCGCCCAGGAATAACTCGTTTCGCTGCGCGATAAATCTTACTCTGGTTAACCGATTCCGCGGGAATACAAGAGAAATGAAAACAAGAGAAATGAAAGAAGAGGGATCCGTGGTTTATACTTCCAGAACGATGGGACACGATCGCGGACCAGGCGGTTCGTGCAGATAGTAATCGTTCGATTATAGGCTTCGTCACTTGCACTCTCGTATCGATTCGATGTATCGACTCTAATGGCCCGCATATTAATTCGTCCGACGAGTAGCATTGGACATCTGCGATGATATATTTTGTGTCGAGGCACCTGCTTAACTTGGAAATAAGAAGATATCGATCTTTTCTCTTTTACAGATTCTCATATATTCGAGTCTTGTAAGCATTACGCTGGAAGGCATAAACTTGTTTCGATTTCTTTTCTTTTCTTTTTTTTTTTTCATAAGGCAATATCAATTATCAGGAATTTTTATTTGTTTTGATTTAGATGGTAGTTGTACTCGTTATACTAAGTTATGGTTACACAATCCATTCTTAAAACTAGTTTAACCATATCATACCATACTAGTCTTACCATATCGTTTCGTCGTCGATGCATAGCACAAACACTTACGGCACATTCGCACGAACCGTTCGGACCTACCGGAAGAATTAAACGCGAGGTCCTCGATCTCTCAATTTACCTCCGTGGTCGCAGACCACTCGGGCCACTTCTCGCACTGACTCACGCTGAACTGCCACGCGAGAATCCTGCTTAATGGCTATGAAAAACGAGAAGCTTGCGAAACGACCGAAAGCCGACGAAATGTTTGTACGCCGCAAACCGCTCATGTTAGCTCCCACACACTTCATGCAGCTGATTATTTAACAAATCAAATCTTCTCTTTAAATAGCGCAATATTTATCTAACGGTTTCAAACGGTTTGAAATTCGAAAAAAAATAGATATACCAGAAGTACTACAATTCGCAATGTTCTGTATATTTCATGAAACAATATTCACAAAAAGTGGATTTCCTCCCATCCGCCTTAAAGCGCGTAGAGGTAGTTGAATCGTGCTATGAGTTATAATTGCGATAAATAAATCAAATAGCAGTTCTGTCCTCGCAGCGATGCGGAAGTAACTTTGTTACTTCCATACATTTGCCACATTCTAATTAACTGTCACAGTTAACGATGGTGCTTCGCTATCTTTGAAGTGTATACCATAATTCTTGACACATTTAATCACCGATATCTACCATCCTAATTAATCATCATTAACAACAATGTATTTCTGTTATCCAGAAATGTTGATGCAATATTTCTTGAAAAGTTTCATCATTACTACGTTACTACACCCTATTTAATCATAATCGACAACGGTGTTACGTTGGCCAGAAATGTTTATACACTGAATCCTGAAATGTTTGATCACCGTTAAGATATTCTGATTAATCACCCATGACAACGGTGATGTCCGGTTGTTGAAAAAATGTTGATGAAATACTTCCTGAGATGTTTGATCAATATTATTCGATCAACTTATTCGTCCTTGCGTATAGCAAGGAGCTAAAGAGATTGCTTCCTACTCATTATCAAGTAAACTGGTCTTCGCTATCTGTAAACTATAACTGCGATATGTAAATTGGATGACTGGTTCTGCGAAGGGAGAAGGCATTCATCGATGTCACTTCTTTCTACCAGTACATCTATGCAGTGGCATGTACTTCAGGTACACTACACGACGAAGACTACCTGCTCACCTCGTCCTCCTGGTCGTAGACTTTAATTCGTTTTCACTTTCGCCTTCTAACCGAGAGGTAACTGCTTACGAGATTACTGATCAGAAATTCGAAACAGTGTTGCACTTCAGCGTGATAAATTTGGACAATCTTTGGATTTACTTGGCGATATATTAACCCTTAACGCCTTTACGATTTAATTTTCAATAGCTTGTGCCATAAACGATAACAAGGTCGGTCACGCATCGAGATATCCCCATGGATGACACGGTTTGGCTGAGCATTTCAAGTTGTGCCAATCGCAAACGTCCTATGATTCGTATACACGTGTACGATACAATTAACTTTACATCGAAAAATGTCTGATAAATAATTACGACTGAGTGTTACTATATCCTTTGTACATATTCAATTAATTCGGAGATGTACATATTTAATGCATTTTAAAGTTTCAGATTATTATACCAATGTTTCTCGAGAAAGTAATATTTCCGGACATGACAAGTTGAGAATAAAATTTAAATAAGTAACCGTGAGGTATTTTTCTACGTTTTAATATCTATCGATTGGAACAACTCAATCTTAATATCTCCGACATAATTAAACATTTGTGATACATGCAGTATCGTTCAGTGCTCGATTAAACATTAATAACAATTACGGCTCGGAATAAGTGTTCATTCGAGACGTTAATCGTGAGAAATTTGTTAATATTTGAATATATAGTGAAATAAAAGAGTACTTGAATACAATGTTTAATGATCGATAGAGTCTTAACTGGTGAATTGTCCTACTGTATTCTCCTTCCATTAAAATAATAACTAACTAATTAATAAACTGACTAGAAACATTCGTCGTCTAACGATAACTGGTCACGTATTTTCAAACAAGTCAAGATCAAGATTCATATATCGTCATAAACATTTTAATAACCAGTATCACAACGTTGGGTAACAGTCCGTATTTGGGTTTGTCGGAGAGTAAAGAAATAAACGAAGTCCAAAAGAAACATGGCAATGAACGAATCAGTGACGCGTTTGTGCATAGCTATCGCGGCCACACGCAGTGACGGGTATGTTTGATTGCTCGTGTCCGATGTAACTACAAACAAACGCAACGCTGATTTGCACGTTTCCTTCTGTAGCCATGTCTCATTCTAACGTCAAATTTTCATTTGCATTCCTACAAATTGTTAATAATTGATGCATTAATTAAATATACCATTGTTATTTTCGAAACAAACTTCAAAGAATACATACTAAAAAACGTTTAAATAAATAGTCACAGACGAGAACGACCACAAATATTCTCAGGGCGCAAAATACTTTCGTACCGTACACTTGGATTATGACATTATCGGTAAAATCGATGGTCACGATTTGCCATGGTTACGCCGACGGCGGTCGATCTTTTGTGTCGGGGGATCCCCCTGATTTATGAATGAAAAGGGCGCGCACACGTACGCCTTATCCAGCTCGGTTTGTACACGAGTTTCGGCCAGCTACGTTTCGCGGGGGGATTTGAGAAATGATGTATGGGCCATTCGTGGGCTCAACGAGACAAGCACAAGAGCCCTCGCCGCGCACCGTTCCCGGATTTCTTCTTTATTTTATGCACGACCACACGCGCTCGCCACTTACCACTCGATACGTTATTTCCGTCGTCCGACCAGGGTGGAGTTTAATTCGCGCGTGCCTAATTGCCCGCGTGGGCGGAACTCGTTTTCGGCAAATTTCTCAAGGACCATTTCTCGCGTCCTTGGCGATTCACGACCGCCGACTCGCGGACCGTTTCCCACGCGTTTATTCAGGAATTCATTCTTCCTGAAATTCGGACCAACTGCGGTATTTAAGTGTAACCTTTGATAAAGAATGATCTTCTTTGATAAAGAATCATTGGTGACGCCAGGTCTTTAGATCGATCCAGTATGAGAATTCTAAACTATTCGATTCGGTTACGAGTTTTATCTGGTGTCGCCGGTAACACTTTGCTAAACAAAGATTACATACGGAGAAATTAAAGAACTTTTATCATAAAAATGTCTGCGCCTGAAACTCTTTCGCAGCAACATCGCTGATGCATTGGCGAGGCGTGGACGCTTCACGCCAACATCCATTGACAATCCAAAGCGTCCAGTTTCACACTTTCTTCGATCGACCGTACACCAGGAAGAGTGAAACGGCAGGCGAGAGGCGCCTTCGTTGGCATTTATTGTTCCCGCGTATGAAAGTCGCGCGCGGAATAATATAAGACACTCATTGCCCGTGGGAGAAGCGTTACGCCGCAGGAACACGATGATATTTATCGTTATCGCCGAAGCTCAAAACGCTTGTTACTGTGACGCGTCGTAAACCACGTGCCCACGTGTATGACTTGCTGACAGTTTACAATAGGAGCTGAATTGCTCGACGCCGCGGTCGGAAGACGGAGGTGAACGGTTAAGGCGTGTTGAGTACGCCTCCCGTGTTCCTTCGGTGATGTCTTTGTTGGATCGCACCGATCGCCGAGTAACGGTTCCTAGGCGCCTCAAGGAAGATGTAAATGTGCATTCTGCTGGCTGATAGATAAAGTTGCTCGCCGCTCGTCCGCGCGATGCTGGGCTGAATGCGTTTGATTAGGCTCCGAGCGACGCGGCCGATCGTGATGTAACCAATGCGTTGGCCGAGGCGCTTCAAAACGCTATAAATAATCGTAATTGTTGCTTCTTGTTTGAAGCCGATGCACAGGGATAAGTCGTGTAACGACCTTTATGGAACCCCACCTTATAGACTAATCAGTTTGCGTACGTCTTAGGTCATTGTACAAGTCTCGATGCAAATTATTGGGCTGTCTGGAAAGTCCATGCCGATTTTTAGTAGGCGGTACAGGTCCGAATATATCGGAATGACTGAAAACAAATAAAATGTGTACGTTCCTTGACAGGTGGACAGGTTGTGGAACAAAATGGTATTGGGTTGTCCGGAAAGTTCATGCCTATTTTTAAGAAAAATTCAAAGGTATATTTGAATTTTGATGTATATTTATTGAATTATATTAGGTTGTCCAGAATGTTCGTGGCAATTTTTATGAAAACTTCAAAGGCACATTTGAATTGTAATATACATTTATTTATATGTATATTTATTGAATTACATAGGTACTATTTTGTTCCACAACCTTTCCACCTTTTAAGGGATGTACATATATATGTTATTTGTTTTCAGCCATTTCGACATATTCAGACCTGCGCCACCTATCAAAAATCGGCATGGATCTTCCGGACAACCCGATACATATATTGGGTTATCCACGTTCGAATAAATTTTTGGTACTGAATTATTGATTTTTGTTTTCTTTCATTTTCTAGAATCCACCCCCACAAATCTGGTAGTATTCGTATTCCTTTATTATGAAAACTGTCCGACCTGTTATTAGAAACGAATTAATGCGCGTTTTGCAGTTTATAATGTTGCAGACTTTTTGCAGTTATTTTGCAACGATCGAAATAAATAATAGGAGTCGTGTCTAGAGAATACAAGTAGTATATAGGAAGTTCTCACTTTAACAAATTTATGTATGTGCACTATGTATGTTTGCTATATTATACGAGCATATATATTTTCGACTAATAAAACGTAATCTGCACAATTATGAAGAATCAACTTCCAGAGGGGTATCAACAACGATTTCAACCGGTACACAATTAAAAATATAATTGCCTGTACTAACGGAAACTTTAATGGGCTGGCAATAAAATCAGGGATCGTTTCCTTCTTCCTGCTAACACTTTATTTTCCATTCAATCGATTCTACCCTCGTTAAACAGGGGAGTCGACGGCGCGAGCTATAATATACAAAACAGATAAAATACGAAGATTATCAGTCGACTAATTAGAGGTACAAGAATGCCGAAACAACAATGCCACACGTACATAAAATATACGACGATAATCGATCGCCTGGCAGGTTTCGAGCATGGTCGAGAGACGTATTCCTTGGACAGGTTCAAATATACAGGGTGTTCTGTTATGAAAATCTTTTTATTTTATACGCTACATATCTACAACATTATTATATATTATATTACAAAACATGTTTTGTAATTTTTATCTTCGCCCATCCTGTCCAACATCGGTATTTCATTATTTTCGTCGGTAATACGATAGACACGTGAAACATCTGCCGGTCGCAAAAGTGTTAAGTGTACAAATATAAGTGGATTAAACGATGAGAATATATTTTTATTCTTAATGAATGTTTCAATATAATTTAAGTAAGCGTCGTTCGGAGTGATCCGTTTCTTAGAAGACACCCCGTATACAGAAAAGGCTGATAGTCATCGAAGTCTCATAAAACCAGAAGAAACGAGCTATTGCTTAGGTGAGGTGGTCTTCGGCCATAAAAACGTAGGAACAAGTTCGAAGCAATAATGACATTGAAATAGCGATGCATACAAGGGGCATCTGCCTCGATAGAGTCATTTCCTCATCTTCCTTTTGTTTTCCATTCCTGGGAAGCCGGCCGGCCCCAACGGCTTAAGCATCCGCTACATTCATCGTGAAATTTACACCTTATCTTGAAATACCATTCGACGGAATTCCTGAATTCACTCGAAACTTTCTGTGCGCAACGAACGAAAATCTTAAATTTTTACACAAATTTCACTTAAAATTTGGCTGCCAGTGAATTGTTTAAAAGATACTCTTCGTGTTTCGGACCAACCCTGGTGCACAACCACTAACGTTATCGGACGCAAACCCAGGCTCAACCGCCGCGCCGCGCCGGTATGCAAAGTCGTCCGTCGATAAATCACTCGAATGCAAATCGCGATCGATAATGAACTTCGCCGCGGCAATTAACAATCGCGCATTGCTCGAGCGGAACACGCGACAAAGATTCCGATGGAAAGGAGGGGAGGAGGGGGCGTTGGAGGTCGGGGTGACGACGTCCGTTTAATCACAATTTGCGCGGAGGGATTTTTACGAATGCTTAATCAGGCCGCGGATAACCAATTAAATTGAACCGTCGGTCCGTAAGGTCGCGATTAGTTAACCGAGTTGTCGCCATCGTGGTGGGTACGCCGGTTGATTTATGCTGGAATCATCGAGCGTCGCGATGCTTGCGCATCAGCGTCCCGCAATAGGACGCGAACCCGAAAAAAAACCTGCCCTAAGAGAAAGTTCTAGAGAGAGTTTTCGGATTTGGGGGGAAAGTTGGTGTAAAAATCTTTTTGAAAATTGTTTTAGAATCTTGAGTTTTTAACGTACGAAGCGATCGCGTATAATTCATTTGCATATAAAAGTTGCATATAAAAACTGAATACAAAAATTCTAATAATTCTATACTAAAAATTCTAACGGTAATTTTAGCGGTAGTTTTAGTGTTAAATATTTGATGAAATAATAACATACACAATTTTCAGATTCCACTTCCACTTAAAAATGAATACATAACGTAATTATTGAATAAATAACATGTATACGAGTTTTTGTTATAAAAGAAACAAAATATCGTTTATATCATGGAACGAAGCTTACTCATAAACCGTATTTCCGAAAAATGCCAACTCGTGAATGAAACGCGATCCGGCGATCAGTCTCTTTGATGTTCGCCGTCGAGATGGACCACCGCATTGTAATTTGTCGGGGCGTTAACTCGCCGTTGGAGATTTATTAATCGGCCATGTGTCCCGTTAATCGACCGTTAATTGCCACGGATATGTCCCTCTGTCGCGCTCGATTGATCAATGGCCGCCGATGATCTCTTCCGATTCGTGCGACTGACTGGTGGTGGGCAGTTCCCTTTCGTTTCGTGGATGCCGCGTTAACGAAGTTGTCCGAGAACACCACGATTACGGAAAATGAGCCCTGCTACGAAAGTAATTTATGGGGTGCGAGGCGAAGCTCTTTTGTTTCTTGCACAATCGCCGCTGTCAGGAGTTTATCGGGTCGTTCTTGTTAGGTCTACATAGACGCTCGAATTACGTGACGAGTAGAAGGTGTTTATTTCGAATAATCAAGCGAGGATTAAATCTTCGCCGAAAAGAATTCGATAGATTGGATAAAATTATGCTTGTCAGAGGAGTAACTTCAACGAATCGTGAGTATATAGTATCATTCGTTAACCCTGGAGAGTATTTAAAAAAAATTTCGAAGACAGGTAATAATTATGGTAAACGCAAGCTTTTATTCTTCGCATCCAACTTCAAATGAATTTCGAGGTATTATCGAAAGTATCGATCTCTGTCAATTTTTGTGAAAATTCGATTATGCACGCTGCGTGAACGTGCAAAATGGAAACTCGAGACTGGGCCCAGCTGTGCGGCGAACGACACCGCGACGGCAGATGTTGCAGCGGCAATAATACCGTCAGGGAAACCGCAAACAATGGACTACCAATCCGTCGAATCGTCGATCGTGTAAACGGTCGTTAACCGGAGAGACAATGGGAGAAACGGAGCCGTTCGACTACCGAAAAAAACACGCCGAGTTAATTCACAAATGGCCCAAGAAACCTTTCGCCCCTCTGTGTTATTCTCGTTTCACGGATATCGGTTTTCCATGACCGATTTTTCGTCGACGAAAGATGGCCAATTGTTGCAGGCTCTTTGTCGACGAGAACTGCTTTCGACAGACGAGGGTTCTACTGTTCGACCGACGAAAGACGATAGGGGGAAAACAATGGTCGTGTCGGCGACGTTGTCATCTTCCATCGAGTGGCATTATCTTTCGCGGATTAGAAGAGCTGTACCTACAACTAGCGAAAGTGAGACGAAGTGAATTCTCTATGAACAGAACATTTTTTTTCTTTCTGAAAATTTATTACGTAACATAAATTTTAATAAGACCTTTAAAGAACAGCATTTGCCGTGACCAGAATATATTTATTGTTTTTTATCTAAATAAAGAGGAAACGAAATGTTTGTTTCAAATTGATAAACACGAGTTGTCTTTGTCGTTTCTTGCGGAATGGATGTCATTCGAATATAGGTGTATGAATTTTAATCGAAGCATCCTTCATTTTTCATTTAAAAAAAAAAAAATGAAAATAAAGCAAACATATACATTCATTTTTTTCACGTTGACACTTCATTTAACAGTTTCTCCATTTTCTCACGGTGCTTGGCCAGAGTTTCGTACACGGAATCGTTTTGGTGGCTTTTCGAGAAATTTCTTGCAAGCATGTTAGATCTTGCGTCGTCTATCATTTCACGCGCTCGTTAATCTTCGTTTACGAATGACATAATCTTATGGTTTATACCGTATATTTTTAATCGCGGCACCGAAGAAAGGGTATCTAAGTAAGCTTGACGAATTGCCCACGATTTTGTGAAACGCCAAATGTGTCGACGGTAATTAATCGCGATAAATCTACCGCGCTTTGATGCGATTAATCACGTCGAGATCTCTCCGACTAGGACGTTACGTCTGGCGCGAGTCTCTCTTCCCTTTTCGATTGGTAAACGCTTAGATTAGAGATTAGAAATCATTTCGTGGCAGATTTAGTACTCTTTATTTTAAAGAATATCGGACTTTTAGTTTCTCCTCAATTTTCCACCATTTTGTTAATTCTAGTAGACAGAAGAGGGAAGAAATTACCAATAGCAATTTAGATACGTTTACTTTTCAGGGTTTTAGTTCCGAGAAGGGTTTTAGTAGTGAGAAGACAAAAATATACAAGAAAAAATAAAAAAACAAAAAAGCTGTTTGTAAAAAGGCTTTAGAATTTCATTGCTCCGATAACAAAACGTGCCTGTCAGCACAGTCCTGATCGTCATCTAAATCATGTTATTTTTCATGTTTTGTTGTTCAAAAATCGATGTAAAAAATTCTGTGAAAAAACGTACATGTTCCATGTCCATGTGTGTTTTATTAAAAAAGCAGAAGTTCGAAGCCCTTTTTGAAAAACAGTTTATTATTATTTTCAGAAGTTAAATGTGTTGTATTAACAAGTAATTCCCAAGTCCAGGTATGTTGCAAGGTATAGCGAGCCTGAGGTGCTTAAAAGGGTTAAAAAAACACCGTGTTATAAACACGCAACCGTACAATTAAAGCGACAGGAAAAGTAGGATTGCGGGCGGTGTGACGTGGCAGTCCGGCTAAATGAAGATCGACTGGATCTCGCGATGAATTAAGTTCGCAAAGCTTGAAGGAAACAACCTCATCGCAGTGGACGTAGATAGGTACATACGGTTCCCGTGGAGATTATATAGCGAGGATCGTGTGCCGATCGAGATCACTTAACGCGCCCTCGTAGGTTCAAGTGGAAAATCCCGTGTCAGTTGCGGGCAAGCATGATGTTATCAACAGTAAAATTGCTTGTGAGAAACTACAGAAATGTTCCCACAATGAGGTCACTAACGGCTGGTAACCTGTTTGAAAATCACTGCTTCGAGTACTAAAGGTCTTCTTACTTAGGCGTTCTAAAATGTAAAATTGTTAAAAAATACAGGAAATGGTGTATGTGTATATTTATGAATTTTTTTAAATTCAAATTTTTTGATAAATTTAAAACTTTTCAACGAAATCTTCATTTTGTTGTGTATTCTTATCTGTTTCGACGTACGATATATTTTTGAATTCTTTTACTGTTTCGAAGATTTTTATGGGGATAAACGTAAAACTTTTTAACGAATTCTTGATTTTTTTTTTTATATATCCTTATCTGTTTCGGCGTAAGATATTTTTGAATTCTTTTACCGTTTCGAAGTCTTTTATGGGAATAAGTTTGAAACTTTTCAACGAAATCTTCGTCAACTTATCTTCCTCGTGCCGATGAAATAATTATCATCTAGGATGTACTAATGCGAATCATATTCTGTTCCGCGGACAGGTAGTTTCTGATTAGGGACCGGCGATCACGAAAGCCGGTACGTAGGGTGATCGCGTGGCGATCGAAATCACGTAGCCGGCTGCGGTATCGCGAAGGCGTTTCACGGAAGGCGTTTCCTCCGCTGGCTTCGAATCCGCCGTAGGAGAAGAATCCCTTGTCAGTTACGGACAAGCAACAGGTTATTCTTACGTGCCACGTCGCCGTTGTCCGTCCACACGTGAACGCGTGCGCGGCGGACGTGCGCGTGTACTTTCCGCGCAGGTATGTAACTTAATGCGCGCGGCAAGTACACGCGCTGCGAGTACACGCGCGTACGCGTCATGCACGCGCACCGCACATGATTGACTCCTTCGATTATAACAGTCATTACGGTGGACAGCCGTACCACATGACCATTTATAAACACGAGTTGACGAGCGCCGCCAAAAGTCAACTGTGAATAAGAGATCTCGTTGCGTCGAGCGGTTAATTACAGGGCTCCAAAAAGGTACAGTCTGTTCAATAAGAGCGTGGATGCGATATCTCTGGCATTTGGTATCCGATGAAGAATAGATTGTGCTTATATGAATACTAGAAGTTTTTAGCATTGGCCTAAAGATGTTTAGTTTCACGCGTGTCATACAGTTTTTTACGTTGTCACCCAAAGCGTTCAAAACTCTACCTTTTAATGAATCAATATATTTCATTAAAAAATTTAGTATTTTCATTTTTTCAAATTTGTATTTTATTGCCTCAACGTCGCAGATAGTGATTCAATGCAGGGCGGGCAAATACTTCCGAGGAATAGCGTAAGTTTTACTAGAATTCTACTTGATTGATTAGTCTAATTATATAAACCTTTAGAAACTAATTAAGATACCGTTTAACGATACAGTGAAAATAAGTTCAAAGGTGCGTTCGGTTCACAAGTTCAAGTTGCACAGGTATGCAATTTAATGCATTGCGTGCAAGCGCGTGATTAAGTGTTCCGATTAAAATAGTCATTAAGGTGGCCAGGCACATCGCCGTTCTGTAAATGAGATTTGACGAGACCGCCTATCGCGCGAAAATTCTAGTATAAATAAGAGATTCTATTACGAGAAGCATCCAGTGCTAATTACGAATATTCATCAGTGCGACTACCAGTCAACCTTACTTGTTAGTCAAACAACTTCATCGATTGGCTTCCTGCTCGCGAGACCGATTGCAAGGAATTGGTTAAGATAGGGAGATGGGAAACGGTCGACAGTTGAGAGACGTAATGCAATGTAAATTGTACGATATTAACAGCGCGATTTTCGTTTTGGTTTATTAATATGAATAACGCGTGGTACAGGCTCGGTTCTGCATGGAAGGAAACTAACGATACATGACGTCGGGACGCCTCCTCTTATAGTCGGAGAGACAGTGACGACTTTACTTACGTCATTTTTTAACGAAGATAATCCTATTTTTTAGTGAAAGTACAACAGAGAATCGTCTAGAATATTCAAAAAAAAAATTGAAGGTAGGATATTTTTGAAGTAGTTAATTATTGGCACAGTGATTAATTGCATGTCAGGGAATAACAAAAAAATATTGCCAGATGTTTTGTGCGGAACATAAGGGTTGCAAAAAGTGCACATTGACGTAATAAACCCTTGTAAAAATGTATACTATATACATATACGATTAAGAGTACATACATTTTGTGTACAATTTTAACAACCCAATCTTCATTTACATATTTTTTTCTATACATTCCTCTCGCCGATAAAATTCGGTTTAATTTCGTCACGATAGCGATAATCGAGCCGTTTTACGGTCAATTGAATCTTCCCTTATCGATCCATTTCTGTCTGTCTATCGCCGTAATTAAATTTTAGTGAATTCATGAATCATATTATATACTTTCTCTTATCTCGCTATTACAAAGAGAGAAAAGAAGAAATTTCAAATTTCACCGATACTCCCACTCGTAAACTACGTTTTATGTTCCATAGATATATATTTCAAGACTATATTTTGAAAGAATAGAATCAAATTCTAATCATTGAAGTCACAGTTACAACACGCTTACACAGATATTTATTAAAATAAAGTGATCATTTTCCGCAGCTGGAAGTATCGTTGAGAAACGCTGGCGAATTATGTTCGTAGGCGTGAATGATGGTAAATTCGAGTTAATACTAAAATTTAATAGTTAATGGGACAGCGACGAGACTTCGCGTTACATAATTCTATAAAATTACGAGCATGATGCCGAACACTCAAGACACTCTGTGCATCGTGCCGACGGGGAAACGCGTGGGCGAAGGAATCTTTTAATCAGCCATCTGTCCATGAAATTTGCCCTTACGTCAGAGACCTTCGTGACCTTGACCGCCTTGCGACAGCGCAGTTCTCTGGTTCCATGGAAGAATCAAGCGCGTAACGGTACCGTTCATTTTAAGAGTCGTGAAATATTATTAGCTCGTATTACGGGCCAAGTACAGTAGAATTGCGCGTTATAGAAATATGAAAGGATACAACTCAAAATGGTACCTGTGATTCTTCGAGCGTTTTCGTTGAACCAATGACAAAATTATTTAAACAAACGACGGTAATCGGTTGGCAAAAAGTTGCAATAGTGAAAATTGGACAAACCTATTTATTCGATAAAAAAAACAAAGTCGCCTCAAGTTTTTGGAATTAAACTATATACCGTAAAGTAAATAACTATGTGTTCGTCACACTGTGCAGTGCCCGGAAAATGTCAATTTGTTCAGATTTTTTACAAGTTTTAAGTTAATGATTGTTATGTACTCTTTAATTCATTTGTAGATTTTTTTATTAATTTATAACTTTATGATTCATCTTGAAGCACTTTGCTGATTTTCTGTATTTTTTAAGAAGGCACTTGCTTTGATTAATTTTTTTATTTTTTGTTTATCCGTCATGTCTGTCGTATCGAAATTGTTGTCATTAAATTACGTTACAAATGGCATCACCTTCCGGTCATTAGCGTTAGTACAATCGCCACAGTAATATTTTGTTATTTATGAACACTTTAATTTGTAATATCAACTACTGGTATTCCTACATAAACTCGTTAAAAAATACCGGAGCTTCTCTCGTATAATATACTCAACCGGAAACACGAAGTAACTCCAATTAATAGGCCGATACCTGCTCGAGGAGGCAACGTCGGTGTCCTAACGTCCCGTTCGGGGATCAATGGAAACCAAATGATCGAAATAAGGATGAACGTTAATCGCTACGGATGCAAATGAAACGACGATAGCGGCCATAAAGGAATATTCATGGCGGGTCGAAATTTTTCATGGACACAAGAAAACGTTCCGTAATAGGGAACGTTCCGAGTGGATTATTTTAATTTTTTTTTTTCACTCGGTTACCGCGTCATTATCAACGCGGAACTCCACCGTTTGTAATGTAGATGAGCCGTTATCACTGAACTAACTCCGACACAGATAAAATTCGATGTCAATGAACGCTCCTTTCTAACCGTGTTCCGCGTTAGACGTTTTTGTCCTAATTGGCTGCGTAGCTTGTGAATACACGTCGGTTACCGCGTATCTCCGACCAACGAACAAATCTACCTGACTCGTTAACGACGGTTGCGATCATTTTCGACCGACAAGCGTTCTCCCTTATCGCATTCGATAAGACGCGGAACTTATTAGCGAGGCTAATTACAACTTACTTCTCTCAACAAACGTTTTAATTAAATCCGAACGGCTGACAACGGCACGGCGGAGCCTATTGTTGTTCGGCAATGAAAACTAGTTTCCACCCTCGGTTCTATAAAACACCTCTCCGCTTGTTCTTAATTATCCGGGGATATCGAGCCGTTCGTCAATTCAAACACTTGGGTTGAAAATTATAATCGGCCAACGCGTTACCTATCTGCGGCGATACCAACAAAATGTAGCAGGTTCGTGTAGTTAGTTGATCGAATTGGATGATGTTCAACCTTAAGTAGAAATTCCGTACCGTGAATAATAATTAACCAACATTTTTCTCGTAGGAATTCGTAACGAAGACTCTTCACTTAGAACGTGACGAAGTTTGGTTGGTAAAGTCTTGGCGAAGAATTTATCAGGGAATCTGGAACAAATCGTTTTCAAATTCTTGCTGATGTAGCATTTAGTTTTTGTATGTACTATTTTTGTACGTAATAAATAACGAATAATAATAAATGGTTTGTACACGTGTAGTGCACCTACTCATAGCAAGATAGATCGTGTATTCTGACATTCAATTCAATTTTCTAATAATTATGTAAGAGGAGCGTATGTTACATTTACACCTTTAGAATTTGAAACCTCTTCGGTGAAAATTCTAATGTAACACGTATGTTTAAATAGAATATCATTGTTCAAATTATACATTTGCTTCTCAATTGGTCCTGTAATATTTGCAAACTGAATAATCGCGTTATGAACACGAAAGTTTACGTATGAATAACAATTGTGTATAAATTGTTCTCTAACTTTTGAATTATTATAAACTTCATATCAAAACTTCGGAAATTTGATTAAACTATGTTTCGGTAAAAGAATTCCGCGATAATAGAAGTTCTATAATTTATATTCGAAACTGATGCACTCATAAACATAATCGAAAAGTCAGATAAGAACTCAGAGACGACAGATAAAGGAAGATAGATAGTAGAAATTCAAGAGAGAATAATAAGTCTAAATATACTTGGATTGCTAAAGCGCGCGTATCTTTTCTATTTATCTTCAAATTAAGTTGGATTACTGGCTGGCTAGGTTGCTTTCTGTGTGGACTATTTCTAACGCAAAAATTAGCTTTCGACTCTTCGAGTTCACCTTACCTCCTGCTTCGTACCAAGTAAATTCGTTTAAAAAACGTAAAATAATGAAGGATTTTAAAACCCATATAATTTAGAAATCCTCCCCTGTTAATTTTTTTTTCTCTTGTCAAAACAAAGTGAATTTTTTAAAGTTTCTCAAACGAAGGACACTTTGTACTTTTCCACATCGAATCCGTTTGTTTTCATTAAGCGACATTTACTGCCATTTTATCGTCCCTAAGTTATATTGCGTAAGTAATTATTTAATTACCGTCCACAATTATCTAACTTTTTTTGTCGGAGGAGTTGTCTTATTCGGGATTCGGTAAAAAATCCTTCGACATTCAATGTCTAGCATAATTTATGATCGACCGCGAGGGTCGATCGTACCGGGCGTTAGGGTTATCGATGACAATCTCTTTCCATGGCAAGTCTGACCAGAAAATATTCAAAGAGAGAATATGTTAACAAGAATATGCGGAGTTTCGAATACAAAGTAGGAGTCTCCATTATTGCAGGAAAACGGAGCTGGATATTTTGCAATAATGGAGGTTCGTAAAATAATCAGAATAATTCAATCAAAGTAACTCCGTTAACTATTATCATTGCTGTCAGTACTTTCGATTCAATTTTACTCGTTATCAAGCGACAATCCCTTCCACTTACGATAATGGCAGAAACACTTACCCCGCGTTAATCAGCAAGAATTATTGACTCTGTATGAATTGGTGTATACGTACCTGCAATAAAATGAAACATTACGATTAGAATCGAAACCTCAGCGAATATATTTATTTAGTCATTGATCGTTTGAAAAATGTTATCAGGAGATGTTGACAGAAATGGAATGTATTCACATTTTTAAAAAGAAAATTAATGCTTTAATACTGAAAAATGCTTGTGTCTACATAAATTTCGAGAATAAAGAATGAAGTATCTCGAAGCATTTTTAAATTTTCGATCATCTTAAATGTATAATTGCAAGCACAAGGAAGTTTGATACATTCTAAATTAATTCAGCGTTCAGCAACTACGTTCCCGGCATCTTTCCTTCTTAATTACTACATACGAGTGGTTACCCTGGAATATAAAATACTTCATCGAAACGGACCGAGGGTTAAGCAACCAATGGCCTCCATTCCTTTATCGCATTTCGTGTCCGCGCATGCGACGCGATCTTTAGCGCTGGTAATAAACGCAACGCGGAAATTTCACGTAAAGAGTAAAATGAAAAGTTCATGTGGCACATGAATGAATTGTGCAAAAAGTTTCCCGGAAAACGGCAACGAACCCTTCCACGTAATCATATCTAATAACACGTTTCCTAGGTATTAACCGAAGGAACCGATGTCTTACAATGCATTATAATGTATTATTAATACGTTATCCTTGAAACATTCCCATGCACAATTACTGGTGTAATACGTCGACTTACATCTGTATATTGACGTGTTAATTCGTTATAGAATGATTATCCTTTGCGTGGCAATGTCCAATCAAACTTGACGCGTCGTATGGCGTGCAAAAAGCACGCATAGATCATACGTTTAGCAGTTCATGGTGTACCGTGTGATCGAGAGAAAGGAAGGCAAGATCATACAGCGAGTGATACTGGCATCGATCGAAAAGAAAATATCCTTGAAAAAATAAGTCGAGGTTCTAGAATCTGTATGTTTTACATTATTTATTATTTTTAAGATGATTGACATTGAAGGCCCGTTATCAGAACGCAAGGATAGTCGAAGACAGCGTGTTGTACATTCTATTTGAATACATACATTTTATTTTATCACTGCATGCAAAAACAATTATCAGCGGAAAAGTTGTATATCAAATGTTACTATATTCGTTTACCCCTGTGTTTTAAATCTATTATTCCTATTAAATCTATTATTGACCCCTTTATTTCAGTATTTTTATCATTTTCTCATTAAAACTTTAGGCAGCATGTACAATGCAAACCATCTCCGTACTCTGACAATTCTTCATTCGCTAACTGAGATACGATAACTGGATGCTAAACTGTTTGGATGCAAAGATTGATAGCTCCATGATTTCCTCGATAGGGGTACATAAGTAAATACTTCGTCAATTTCTCGAATAATCAATTGTACGTCGCAAATGATTAATGCACGATGCAGCGTTCCGTTAAATAGCTATCACGTTCTTGAACGAATAATTTCCTCACGGATGTATAAGGTTCTGCAGAATCTGTTGCCTGGTCTGGTCGTTCTCGGATCGAGATAATTATCGACTTACCTATCACTTTTTATAAGAGTCTCGTAAGCAAAAGTTCTTCAATTGTCATTGAAAAAAAGAAGTTCATATTTAAAAACATTTAAAGGAATATTTAAAAAAAAATTTCAAGTAGGAAATAGCTTCATATTTAATGTGCCGATATGTAAGGAAATAATTCAGATAAGAATTTGATATTTTTTAAGGCTAATTCCTATTAGTACAAGTAACAACCTGTCACCTTTCGAGTCATTTCGTCAATTTTTACCGGAGAAAAAAAAAGTAACAGATTAAAAAAGTTGTATGCATTTTCCAGTTAAGGCTTTCAAGTATCAATGTTAAAATTGAGAGCTGAAATTTTGCAGAAATGTTTACGTAATTGAAAGGTATTTAGGAGGTGCGTGGCATACATTTCGATAACCATTGAAATAAGGTCACGTAAAAAGATTTTCATATTCGTGCGTCAAGGGTTGACACATTCGCGACTGCTGACGTGAATTCACGTCACTTCAAATTCCATTCCTGGTTCTGAACAAATTATGAAAATCTTTATATTTTTACGCTACATATTTACAACATTGATATCTCAAAAAATATTCCATAATTTTTATCTTCGGCCGGATTTTATTATTTTCATCGGTACTCGGTATTAGAAACGTAAAAATCCAGCTTTAGAATTTGATTACATTCGTCAGTACTCGGTATCAGGAAGGTAAAATATCTGCCAGACGCGAATGCGTTCAAAGAACAAGAAGGCAAACACTTCGGTCATTCTTAGATACAGAATGCTTGAGATCCCGAGTTGCATGAAAATTACCGTTTCCGTCACCCATACAACGCGTCCTCCTCAACTTTCACGCACGCCAGTCGCTCGTTAATAACCGAACAAGACTCCGGGAGGTTATCATACGTTTCTCCTCTGTCCCGGCGAAGACATGTAAGCGTGTGTTCCGTCAATAAGAGGAAACGCGGCTGAATTTATCTCTACGAGGAGAATAAGTTATCGCGCATACGTAAATTGAAAAGCATGGGCGTGGGCAACCCAGAAGGAACGACTGTTCCGCTTTACGAGGGGAAAGTCATTAGTGAGAGGCGACGATTTCAATAAAACTGGAATGAGATGACAGAACTATGCCTAGGAAAACCGTTGGGGCTATATTAACCGAATATCACCATAAAATGTTCAAATAAGAGAAGGGACAACATTGAGGAAATTCCGGTTGCTCAATACACGAATGCTATTAAGAAGAAATAAATAATTTGGGATACCAGGGGTGGTCTTCTCAAATCTGGAATATTATGGTATACCGGAACGAACGGGTTTCATTCGTAAAAAAAAGTAAAATTTTTTCTTTTTTTAAATCTAACTTTATCTCTAAGAACGAGACTGTCTAACATTTTCTCTAACGTATCGCAGTATGTACAATTAGAAAAGACCGCCCCGATATCGAACTAACACGAACCTGGACCGACCGAAATTTCCCAAACTTCACCCTCTCGTTTCCCAAACAAATTTATGGACATATTTCACCGACATTGTATCTACAGCTGTTCCAGTTACAGGTCCCCCATTCCACGGTAACTTTATTGAAATCGGGCCCTGCTACCACTGCCCATCCCCATAGTTTCGACGGGGTGAGGTCGACCGAAGGATTGGAACGGCTCAATCTTCGGTAATAAACGACCTCCGTGGGCCAGTTAATTATTTATTTTTAATACGTAGCAAGGGCGATAGGGCCCGATCCCGGCGTTATTGGGATAGCGAGCGTTTAATGGAGCGAGGGAGAATTCGGCGTGACGTTGCACGAGTGGGACTGGTCGCTCCGGTCCCTGGTGGATTCCTTTTTCAATGGTCCGGAGAGAGAGAGATACGGATCTCCGATAAGCAGGTACATCGGCCGATATCATCTGACCGCGTAGTTCACACGGCCAGAAGAAAGTGAAACCAGTTTGATACCGCCACGAGTGTGTCTCTCTTTATTTCGACGCTCGCGCAGAGACTGGGACGCGCGATCCAGACGCGTTCATTCTGGTTTCGCGGGCTTCTTTTTGCCCCCTTCCCTCCCCCTCCTGTGTACGAAGAAACGAGTCTTTATCGTTCCGAGGAAAACCGTGGCTCGTCGGGGGATATATATTCGTTTTTGTCCTCGCCGACCGGCGGGAACGGAACGGCGGAGGGGAGGGGGATGAAGTGGAGAAAAAAAAAACGCACGCGTTCGTGATTAATCGTGTCGGGTCTTAAGCTCGCGACGATTAAATTCCACCGCGAGTTTCTCCTTTTTGTCGCGGTCGACGTCGAAAGATCTTCCGATACGCGCTGGATGATCTCAATGTTCGGATTTCAATGTATAACCGCTTGCACCCCATTAGGCGCCACTGCGACGACAAATATATTATTAACCCATTCCGGTCGGACCGCTTGACGCTTATGACTGCGGGACGATTTCTGCTGGAAATTCTGAGGGGCGTAGAGGTGGGAATATTTTAATCAAATATCAGCTTACAGGGGAATGATAAGTTTTGAAAGATATGATGATGTTTTTATATTTACAGTTTGTTCGTAGAACGTTTAATATAAAAAATAAAAATTAAGAAGGTAACAAAATATTTTTTCTGAGATCTTTTCTATATTTTCTATCTATCCTATTCACGTTTGAATTGAAATTGAGTAAGTTATTTCAAAATTAATTTCAAATCTCTCTTTTATTCCAGTTCAGACGACGATCGCACTCGTACAGATTGAAATCCTTTACTGTCTTTTTGCAAATTTTTTTTTTACAAATTATTTTAAAGCACTCTAGTTGATCTTCTTATTTTTATTCGAAAAAATTTGAGCGTACACGTTAAATATGTATCAGTACAGAATCATAGTTTGCAATCGATACACTTTATAGTTTTCTTTCAAAGAATTCCCAAATATTATCTAGTTTCTAAAGCGTTACATTAGGGAGACCCCTTAAAGACAAGAGTACTCACTCGGTCGTAGCGCTCACTTGGTTAGGTGATGGCGCACACTCAATCATTTATCGCCTGAAAAGTCAATAAATTTACTTAAATGAATTTATTTTATCATGTTATGAAGAATTGGGTATTGCAAACGATTTTTTGTAGTGTTATTTTATATTCGATCGGTGCGCGACATTTTTTCGTGGCAGTCCCTTATATGAACTCCAGATTAATTACTCTATAAAAAAAAAACATGTTTTTTTTTCTTGATTCTACTCCATTGTATTTAAAAAAACGCATACATTACATATAAACACATACAAAATGCACATGCATCGAACGTACTTTGCAATATATATTTTTTAGATAAAAAGGACAGGATCATTTTTTTTTTTACTTCTTTTGATATACGTGTCCTTATAAAATAAAGAAAAGAGTGTCGACCGCGTTTTATGTTCTTCTAGCAGGCCAGGTAAAAGAATCTTATTTTCAGACAGCGCGACGAAATTTCTTGTAAACGTCACGTGTCGAGAACAATTGGCCCCACGGTTCTCCTGAAAGGCCCATCACAGAGACCGTGAGGTTTCCACTCATAAGAGGTTTACGGTGGCTCGCCTCTTTTGTCCGCTATTGTTGCTGCACTTCATTTTCCCCGCATTCGTGGAATCTCGTTATATTCGTGTGCAAATCAGTCGCGCGTACGTGCGTTTTCGAGCGCCTATTTACGTCAAATTTTCCACCCCGTCTCTTCCGCATCGTTTTTACAAGCGCCGGCCGAAAAGGACGCGGTCACGGCATATCTAATTGCAAGTATTTTTCACGTCCATCGAGCGTGCCCGGTATTGTAACGATTTTTGTGTACACGCGCTCCTACGCGCCTACGGACAATAATTCAAATGTAAAAGCGAACGTCCTTCGCTTCGCGACGACGAACAAAGTGGTGCGACTCGTTTTCCGCATGCAACACTTTGTGCCCGAACTGTCGCTTCAAGTATTGTAATTTTAAGCACGAGTTTCGAGTTCTCAGAAATAACGTAGCGAGAGTAACAGTTAGTTTAAGAAATAATTACGGAAGAGGGAACCTTTTATTAAAATTTCCTTGATCTTTCGTCTTTGGTTACTTTGTATAACTTAAAATTACGTTGAGCATGTTTGTTCGTTTATAGTACAATTATTGATAAGGGTACAAGAAGAATCGACATCAGTTCGTCTTAGTCTTATTTTAAGGAAGTTACTTTCTGCAGAGGTCCTCGACAATATTTGGGAGCTCGAAATTTTACAGAACTAAATGCAAAAAGTTTATTTAAGTTTGCAAGTACTAATTCGTTGGTATCAATCACACTTTCACTTAAACGACCATTGAAGACCGGGATGCAATAATAATATTGTTTCGAACGTGGACGACTTGGCCGGCAAACGGCGATAAATCTGTTTCATAGCTATACCAGATGTTCTACGAAGGTGAACCGCGTGTTACATTAAACAGCCATTCTATTTTACTTTAATGGTCAACCTTAACTATATCAATACTCATGAACCGCACGTGTTCTTGAAAAAAACATCACTCTTACCATGACCCTCATGTCCAATAAGAATCAAGCTTTACATTAAAAAGCAAAAAAATATATTTGCAGTCTGCAAATAATTCATATTCACCTACCACAAGCATGACTTTTTCGAACAATTAATTACGCCATAATTAATTATTAACACGCTACCGACATTAAGGACATTACATTTTTTTTTCTTGAACAGAAACAACATTTCCTGTATTATACGCTTTATCATTTTTGTAACTATTACAAATTTACCAAGACTGCTTTTCTTACGTCACGTAGGAAGTGACGTACGTTCGTTAAGGGTTACCCCGAACACTTTAACGCGAACGGGTACCAAATTGGCCTGACGTAAGCCCTGATATCGTTCGCGAATTCCGCTCTTCCAGTGACCTCCTCGATCGTTCCTTACGTAAGGTATCTTAAAAGTGACACAACGGGTCCTCTCTCGTCGTTGCCAGACGTTCACGCTGTTCATCCGCTCGCACAATTCACGGGGGATCTCCCTCCCATGTCTATGACAAACGTCTCGCGGGATAGTAATGGTCCTAGAGAGTGGAACCGAAAATAGTCACCGACTAAATATACGTCGTGCACCGGTCGCAGCCGAGCCGAAAGACAAATGGGAACTCGCCCGCTGTACCTGAACGTGCAAACTTTACATTGCAAAAGTTCATTGCTTTCAGTCGCCGAATTCCGGGTCGCGCGATCTCGTTCTGCTTCTTCAAATTCGCCAGATTCGCACCCACGCCGCTGGAACCAGTCTCCATGGCAAAGGGTTTTTCAAAAGGACCTGCAGGATCTAGTATGTCAATAAAATATATATATATATGCGATTTATGTAATTCATATAGGGAGGTTAATGGAGCTAAAAGGGTCTGGAATATAAAAAATTGTAAATATAATGTACATAAATATATAACCCAAACGAAAAAAATGCAAGGAGATCCAACGCATTTATGAGCGGCTCTTTGACTGCGAAGGGCGTATATATACATCCTTGAGAAATGAGCTCAGAGAAGATTTTTTTCAAAAATAAAAATTGAAAAATTAGAAGTTTGTTGTAAAAATTGAACTTCAGGAAAAAGGTCTTCTAAGATTTTAATTTTTATCTTTGAAATTAAAAGTTCTTTCATTCGTACAAAGTAAAATATGATTTATCTTACGGTAATATTTTTTGTATATACATGTATTACATACAACGTATACATACATATACAATGCATATATAATATATAGAAAAATATATTTATATACCTAATTGCGTTATGTGTATAATTGTGCGCGTAACAGAATTTCCGCTGGATTGTAACTCATTTACTTTGAAAGCGCATTATACGCGATAGCGCGTGACGTTCAAAGCGAAGATCTCTATATGTATATTCTTCGAAGCAACGTACGACTTCGAGCTTTGATCGGCATGCAGGAAGTCGATCAGGTTGGTGAAGTCTCTCGAACCGGATATGTAAATTTCCGTTCTCCTCTGCGCCGTGTCAAAACTTCAGGTTCTTTCGAGGACGTAAACTACTCTATCGTCCAGGCAAAACTTGTGCTCGACACTCAACAGGATCAAGTATCTCATACTCGATTAACTCCCGAAGACTCCTTTCGTCGCTATTCTTTCGAACAATCAGACATTCGCACTTTACTACAGAAACGAAGGATTAAACAAAATCTAGGAAACGGATGAAGATGACTTTGTCAGCTTAGTAGAATTTTCCACAAATTTTCTACCTTTTGAGGGATGTCCACGTGTTATTTGTTTTCAACCATTCCGATATATTCAGACCTGTACCGCCTACTAGAAATACAACCCAATACATCTTAAAACAGTTACTCCGACAAAGTCAACGATCTAGTTCCAAACGTTCGATCCTAGAATCAATTACTACGAAATAACCTCGAATCTTCTTTGAAACTGTGCCGCGAGGGTAAAAGGGTTAACAACCACTGGGTGAACCTAATCCAAGCCACGCATCGATGTCGACTCTTTCAAAGGGCCCGGTTAAGGAGATAGAGAGCGAAATTTCGGCGAAAAGGCTCGATCCACTAACCCCCATCAGCCTCGGAAGACAGTGCCCGCGGCTGGCTGGCCGATCTGAAATTTTATTTCCTCATTTGTATAACGAGATTTCGAGCGGGTGACGCGCAAAAGCGGAACGCTAATTGGATTACGCTGTTTAACCAGGCTGCATTTTGTTAAAAGACGGCTGCTAGAATTTCAAATGTCCCTGGGACGGTCCCCCCACGGTCGAGATAGGCGCTCTCTATTGTTTCGGAGTCTGGAGAAGTTGGCATGGAACATAAGTCGGCGGGATCTTCACCGTCCCCGACGGCCCGTGCTTCATGAATTCGTGCGGTGCAGTTATACATTATTCATAGCGCCATGAATTATCGAATCCTCGAGGACCGCGCGCCCCGTGGTCCTCCCCGTCAGCGGAATATATCCTTCGAGACGCTCCATCGTGTGACGTGACATATGTTAGACTCACCTAGGTCCTCACCTGAGCCACGCTCGCTATTCCGGTTGTCATTGCCAGAAAATCTCTCTCGACGCACCCTGCGTGTTTCAATTCGGAATTTTCGATCGTTTTGATTGTTCTAAGGGCGAGAGGTGTCGCCAAGGCTCGTTAAAAGCTGTTATCGACGATAGGTGTTTCCTTCTTTTCAAATGCACTCCGGTGCACAACGTAACTGCATTAGACGCGTATTACCATATCGTATTATGTTAAAATTAGTGAATACGTTAGCATTCTATGAGAAGGTACTCCTAGTAGTTGAATCTTGTATATTCTATGATCGCAGGAAGTGTTGTTAATACATTCAAATTCATGGAAATATTACCTACGTCGAACTCGAGTATTTACTCGTTCGCTTTCAATAACGATATATTAGAAATTTCAATATATTTCAATAGAGAGAATACCATTCGATGATAATGCCAAACAATTACCAGACTCCTTTTTCTTTTTGAAAAAGTTGCCGAGGTTTACTTTGAGTCGGTAAGAGATCATGTGCTGGAAATATCATAATATCGTGATATCGTTAGAAGTTTCTAATAAATCTTCTGACAATTAGATCTCGTTCGATAAAGCTCCGATCGATGCAAATCCCATAACATTATCAGACCCCAAATGTGGTATCGATTTATTGGTGCTGATATTAATATATTTTTTCGAAGATTCTTCTCCTGATAGTCGCATCAGGAACAATATAAGAATATTGTCGACACTATTCATGACGCCACGAACAATAAAATCCTCAGGAATCACGAGCACGACAATTCTTCCGCCATCGGACCATGTCCTTCGAGACGCACCATCGTATGACGTGACATATATTTAACTCACCTAGGTCATCACCCAAGCCACCGCCGCTTTCCAGTTGTCATTGCCAGAAAACTTGTCTCGGGCCACCGTGGGTGTTCCAGTGTCAGCGTTTCTGATTGTTCTAGGGGCGAGAGGTGGCGCCAAGGATTCGCTAAGAGGCGTCATTGGCGGCGGATGGATCCTCCTTTTCAATTGCGTTCGGGTCCATAGAGCAACTGCGTTGAATTCGTGTTATCAGATCGTGATGTGCTAACGTTCGTGAATATAATGTGGCGATATTTAATCTTAACTTCCTCGGTTTATTATGAACTAAACGATGCTCGTTATTTCGAATTTACTATTAACTCTGTGTAATCCCTTGGCGCCGCTGTGCCGGCGTACAGAATGCGCACCATGAATCGGTTCTACTTCCATCCACAGTGAACTTTAAATTATAAGTAACGAATTAAAGAAACTATAATTAAATTAGGAATTTATGAATGATTGTAGATAAAAGAATATTTTTTATATTGGAAAATCATGCGACAAAATTGTCTACATTTCTCTGTTATAAAATACGTTATGCTTGTTATCTCGGTATCTTAATCGTAATGGCATCGTAATTTAATTTCACTTGTATATGATCGCAACTAAACCGTGGCGGTTATTGTAATTACTTGCAATTAGAAGTTGTAATTATGCTCGAAAAAAAAAAAAGAACGTACGGGGCTGCGTGTTTATAAGCACTCGCCATCACGTCATGCTCTTAACCGTTCGGTACGTGATTGCAACGTTCCTGTCATGTTTTTGCAACTTAATTGCATTCGGTAATAGATGTTACGATGGTAATTATGAACGACAGTTCGCCAGCGTTGGTAAATTACAATGTAACGCGCTCATTACTAAAACGGTTCACTTATTATCTGACTCGCCGACGCGTTTCCTTTCACGCGCAAAAAGAAGCACGAAATCTTCGTACATACATGCCATACGAGGTTAAAAATCTGGGCCGCGTAATGCGATATAAAACCCAGAGTTTGGGTTTTATAGATCGACGGATTTTAATTGACCCTCGAAAGAAATAATGGATTGGCAATTATGATAATGCAAGACGATCTTTGTTATCGTCGTCGCAACACGTTGTTCGGAATTACGAAGAGACAGAAACTGTCCGTACGAATGTATAAACGTAAATTATAAAATAGTCGTGAGAGTACTATAATAATAATAGTCGTTAGAGTAGCAATAGTAGCGTACGTTTGTCAACATTTAAAAAATGGAAAGTGACTTCGGTCTTGCGGACGGATTAGTTTATATTCATTTTTTATATAAAGAAATCATCGTGTATAAACATTTCTAACCTCGACCACTATCTGTAAAATTTAAATAATTTCAATCTACGGAAAACCTGTTGGGAAATGTCTAATTAGCAATACTTTCCGGAGCAAAGACTAATTGTTTTACCGTTTCTCAACTGTTATTGCTGTTATTTGTTCGTCGCGTCGTTCAGTGCGATCAAGTAGGTCAAAAATAAAGGAAGAAAACGAGGGAAAAAGCAGTATCCGTCTCGAGATCAAATCTGTGTGAAATTTATCGTCCGATCCATCCTTATCTTCAAGGTGATCGGAACAGGTTCCCCGAGTTCGCCCACTGATTTCTAGGACACGTTGCATTGTCCATTAGTTAGTAATTTGTTATACCTAATTTTTAGTGTTCAAGTAGGACGTATGGCCATGTGACACGTACTGTAAAACAACAAAAATTGCCTCTAGGTGATGTTCACATCGCTATATTTACGTAATGCATAACGTTTCATAATATACCGTACGATATAAGCACAACATATTTTATAAAAATATTTCTTATATTTTTCACCGACTTCGAAAAGGTGGAGGTTACTCAATTCGACATGTATATATATATATTTCATAATATAATAACGATGATAGTTCAAATGTAAAAGGTTTTCAAAACCAAAAAGTGGCTCAAAATATAGTTTTTACACGCTACTCGAGTAATCGTGACGATAATTCGTGGACGGAACATCTCTCGACGCAGCGAATCGGGGACCCCTCGTGGCGGGACAATGCGAGCAACCAGCTAATTACGAATCATCCAAGGAGATAAGCAACTGACCCGCGAAACAGCGGTTCGCGTTTATCACTCGGTACGTTCGACTGCAGAAAATCGCGATAAGCGCGAACCTCGAGGGAGATCTCGCCGAAATTCATTTCGTCGAGCGATATCGAACGAGCTCTAATTAATGACAGTAGGAGTCCGTAGCTGGTATCGACCCTGTCTTCTTTTATCGCTCGGCGACTGTCCGAACTGGTTAGGATCGGAATCTTAATGCGAGAAATTCACCTGAGTCCCGAGTGTCGGCTTCCTCATTCCAACCGGAGGATTCGTTAAACGGGCCGAGGCTACGCAGAAATTGGGATCGTGAGAAACCGTCGGCGTCGTGACGATTCGAGAAATGTCCGACAGCTGTCGGACAGCAAATCATCGCGTTGGATGCTTCCGAACGTCGCGAACAAACGTGATCAAGTTTTATAGCCGGTCCAACGCTGCCGAACGGTGTTGATTACCTCGCTATTCGTCGAGATTTCGACCCGAAACTTTCACAGCTACGTTCTTAAGGACCTGGAGCAAATATCTATTCAATGAAAAGAAATCCATTATAATTTCTTTTTTTATTTCACTTGAGTTTTCCCATTTAATTCCGCAGGATATGGAGGGCTTCAAACTAGCCCGAGCCAGTCAGAGAGGCACGTGGGTCTGCGGCGCTGTGCAGAAAGAGAGTCGCAGGAACTCCAGATCTCCAGTCTGCCTTTCCTTCCGTGTATGTTCGAACGGTCATTTGAATTTATTACCCAACGTATTTCGACCACCCAGAAAACAAGCCGACCGTCGACGGTCCGAGGCCGAGTTTCGACTATGCGCAGGAGGGAAGAAAACGTTCTATAGGTCAACTTAGAATAGAATCGAAAGCGGTTCGAGTCGCCGCGTTCCTGAGCCTCGTCCGCGCACCCCAATTTCACGCGGGTCTCTTCGCATCTTACCGCGCACTTATGGCAATCCGGTGTGCCAAGCGAAAGTTCTACCAACGGCAGAACCAAAACATTGCGGATTACTGCACTTCAGGTCTCGATTCAGGCGATTCGAACGTGAAAATACTTGAATTTTGTAGAAATACCAAAATATCAACCCCCACATGCTGACGTACACCTTTTCTAATCCACCGACAAGTTTAACTATCGTTGAATATTTTCAATGTTAATTGTTATATTTAATCGCATCTACGTACTTTTTCTCCATCAAGGGACAATATCGAACTTTGATTCATCCTTTATATTTTTTTTAAAAAATTCACCCCTTTTCCCTCCTACGCTGTAAACTTATATCTGAATTCTTTCAAAGAATTTTATTCGATACGATTAACAGTGTCGGAGATAAAAATTCATACACGCAGGTCGTTTCCAAGAAAGTAGGCAGAAGTTGTAAACTTTAACGTCCTGCATTTATTACGAAGATTGAAAGCCAGTAAAATGATCAATTAAACCCCCTTCAATTCCCCACGAAGTACAACATATATATCAGTTTCAGAAAAATCGTCGACCTCAAAGGCAAGGAACAAATGATTTAATGAGTAATAACCCAGCCTGGCTTCGGTCTTGGAGAATACCTGATTGAAATAAAAGATCAGTGAAATGACAATTTTCTCTACAAGAGTTCAAACTGTTAAACGAACAACCCCTTTTGTTGAAACATTTTTATCTCGAATATCGTAGGATACACACACCACTGTGTTGCAAATATGCGAGTTTCAGACGACTTAAACAGAGTTCCGTCTTCGAAGGGTCATGGATATCGTTTCTAATCCATTCCGACCCATCTATAGCACATTCCACGATTGTTTCAACGTTATACGTTACGGATACGCGAGTATCTCGGTTTCACGCATATTCCCAGCGAGGTATGCATTTTACGCGCAAGATAAGCGCCTCAATATCTTCGAAATCGTGCCATTTTGTTTACGACGAGCCAGAACGGTATCCGCGATGCTTATGGTCCGCTCACGGGCATAAAGATTGGCCGCGTAGTTTCTAAGAAAACGACCCGCCTGTTCGCGTACCTTTAATTCCGACAAAATGGTCACGGCGTTAGTATTATTTCGCCTATAAAGTCTAAAATGTCCGCGTTGCTGAAATATTCCAAAACGATCGTCTCGCAATCGGACCGGGATTTTGTGATACGACGTCATTTAAACGCGCCGCTCCAATGATTTCTCATTTTATCGCTGCTTCGGCTTTCAGCGTGTTCTTTATGAATCTTGAATGGTACTCGGAATTCGTGGGGTTCGCGTAGGATCTTGATCAAGATATACGCGCTGAACACCTAAATGTAATATTTATATAAAAATGAAAGAAAGAAAGAATCGAGTTATGACTTGAATATACAGAATGTCTCGTAACTGGCGGTACGAGCGAGTCAGGTGTGATTCTACGTGAAAAATTGAATCGAAGATGTAGAATAAAATTTTTTCATATGACGCTTTATTTTCCGAAAAAAAAAAAATGAGTTTGTATCACCAGTTATGGAACAGCCTGTATATTGCTCAAGTATTAAAGTACATATGTAGTAAATTTACGAAATATGATTTCAATGTTTGCTGTCGCTAAGTTTTATGTCATGATTCCGTATGTAACAACTCTGCTAACAATGATCCCAACTCACAGGCCCATTTAAAGCAGGCTCTGGTAGAAGTTTTTCCAAAGAGTCCACTAGCAGATCCATGCCGACCATTAAGCTCCTTATAAATGGACCAGTCACTTAATTAGTATAAACTGTCCTGTCAATGTATTTCAATTAATGGAAGTTAATTGAACTGAAATACACCAACTTCCAGATGTCGAAACATTCAAACCATCCATCTACGAAGCTATCCATTCGTACCATTCAACCCCTCGCCCAAGAACTCCTTCGCCAATTAGTTCAACGTTCTCCTCCGCCGGAGGAGAAAAACGTTCGTGTCTACGATTGGCACTACACTCGTCGATTACTCAGATTCGCTCACGAACGTCGTGTCGCGAATTGTTTGCGAGTTACTTCGTGCTTTTTGCCGTTCCGGCGTTTCGCGCAAAACGAGAGCCGCGACTTTCTTAACTCGATTAAGCAAAGAAAGAGAATGACCGGGTACCGAGACATGTGCATTAGGCAACAAGAAGCGTCTATTTACGCTGTTCTACGTAGCTGAAGGAACGTGGCACGATCACTTAGAGGGGCGATTAGTCGCAACAGGTGCATCGAACTTGGATCGTTCCATGCACCGGCGATAAACACAATTTTATTGCGACGACTTTTCGCGACGCGCGACCACGCTCCCTTTTCCTCTGCTCTCTTTTCCGTCTTTCTCGTTCCGACTATTTTTGCGCTGCCCGTCGGAGACGCATGCAAATCGCTCCACTCGTTGCGAGTCTCTTTCGTTTAGAAGTCCCTCTACCTGCTTCGTAATTAAACACGAACATTATTCGTCCTGTGATTCATTTATCTGTCAATTATGAATGGCAACACATCTTTTCGCAAGCTCCGAGAATGCCGTATTCATTGGAAACCTGGTCTGCACATTGGTAAAGCGAAAAACTTCGATAAAAAAAACGTAGGGCCAATCTCTACGACTCCCTACGATACGCAAACACGAGCGAGCTAGGACAACAGTGACCGAGCTTCTCAGGAAGTGATGTATCAACATTTCTAGATAACAGAACACCGTCGCTGTCGATGATGATTGATCAGCGTAGGCTAAATCTACCGCCAACGATCAAACTTCTCACGAAATACGGTATCGACTTTCGTGGATAACAGAACATCCTCGCTGTCAATGATGATTAATTAGGATCTGACGTAGTAGTGATCAAACTTCTCCGAATGTTTTTGGACACATGACACCGACGCTGTCGACAACGATTACTCGGGATATGGTAACCGTAATCGTGATCAAACTTTCCAAGAATCGACGATATATCCAGGAAGCAAGATTACTTCCGCATCGACGCGAGACCAGAACGTCTCCCACGATTAGATCGCGATAAATCATCGAGAAACGGATTATTTCATGGACGGGGAAGCGTCAGAGCAAATTTTAGCAATTCGATAAATTTCCGTCTCGACGTATTCCGGCTAATTCCAGGCGAGATCGAAAGTCCGTGATCTAGAAGCGGACAGGGATCTTATCTGGAGCTTCTTTCGCGGCCACAGTGGTACTTAATACAAGACCTGGAAGTCTGTAAACGGTGTGTTTTTTAAATCACAATTAGCGGCGGATTCAAGTAGAATATTTTCTTATTTCTGCCTCCCGTTTAAGTGCCCCGATGCTATCTAACCATTTTATGGAACGCAAAAGGACGCACGGAAATTAAGTATTCGTTTCTACCGTTCCAGACGAACCCCTTTTCCGTTCGCTTTCTGATCCCTCCTCGTCGTTTCTTAATGGTAACGTAGCTTTTATTTTTCGAGATCTAAAGAACGAAAGTTTGTGTCGGTCCAACCAAGTATTTTTCGCTCTAATTAAGACCGTGATCGTTTAATAAAGAGCAAAGCTGTTTTGTGTAACTCCCCCTCCCTAAATAATTCGTTTCTCTCGAACAAGAACAGATACGTATTAACATCGATATTCATTCGTCGATATGTTCGATAACATGTTATTAACTTTGGCGGTGAAGCTGGTAAACATTATTTATCGAATTGCTCGTTTAAATATCATAACAGTCATGAATTTTACAGAGTATCGGATAAAATGATCAGTTATCGCGTGATAAATCGTACTTTATATCTCGTATTTACTAAGGCTTACAAACGGAAACATAAGTCATAAGTAATACAAGTAATTATGTTTCAAGTAGGATTATTTCGCATTTATGAATAATAAAAAATGTAAGAATTTAATTAATTCACATCTGATGAAAAGATGCGAAAGGTTATCTAACGAATCCGTAAGTCAAGCACGGTAGGTGTGATCCTAGGGTGAGACTAACAATCTTGATAACAATCTAGTTTTAGATAATTAATTATTTGTAATATCCATTTGCATCTACTGTAAATACAGTACTTCTCGCATTCGCGCATGCGTACGCATTCTCGTACTTCTAACATCCTTTAAGTTCCCGTGGTTGCCCTCAACTCGAGTAATACCAGTTCCTTTTCTACATCGATACCAGTTTACTACTAAGTCGGCGTTCAACCGCTGTATCGTTTTCAATCGCTGTATCCTTCGTACCAGTTCACTTTCAATTTCATTTCGTGTCACTCGACCACTATACAATGCTAACGACCTCACCGATTTCAATAGCCTGAAAGTGTGTTAAGGGGAGAGGTTCGCTAATGTCCCCGAGGAAAAAGTCTTTCTTGTTTTATGTATCGCTACCAGTCTTTTATTATGATTTTATAGCTCTGTTCGCGTACATAACACGGATTCTGTTGTGCAGGCTGGTTCGGACTCTGATCCTTTACTGCGACATGGTTTCTTCCAACTTCCATTTTCTGCTATATATACGGAATCTCTGTTCATTTAATTTAAATTTATAATTTCATCGTAAACTGCGGATAATTCCAAACCGGGAATTCAAAATGTTTCGATAAATAATGGTCAGATTAGGGCGATTATGAATTGTAATCGCTATAAAACAAGTCATCGAGGTAATCTTGAAGTAATTAATAAATTCGAATTACGTTCAAAGGTATTTTTTATGGTCTGGTAGCGGAGATACAGGGAATCAGTACAATGAGTCGTCGCAAGGGATTCTAATCCTAAACATGTAACTGGTTCTCAGAAATCTACTTCGAAAGCATTCAAATTGTTACAAGCGTACACTTTGTCATGTTTTCTCACTTTCTGCTTTATTGTGGAGTTAATAGAAACTTGATTACGATCGCAAGGAATTATTCATCGATATCGTTGCTCCATAATCTCCAAGTAGTTCCGCTACATTCAACGCTAGCAATCGGACGAATCACAATTCTCGCGAACCGACCCCAAGCGTCAACCCTGGGAGCGCCGTACACGCATCGCTGACCTAGGACACGACCATGACGCGTGACTCCAGAAGCTATCAATCAGGACGCCGACGACCCCCGACCTTCTCAAGGAACAAGATTCCTAGAAGCGAGACAGCGTTCGTCGAATCTCCATGCATCCGAGATACCAGATCGTCGCGACGTTCACGAGGCGCCCCCGATGCTCCCGACAATCTCGTCGGTTATCGACTGCATACCGCCGTTTCGTTATGCAATCATGCTCCTATCTGTCGAGATGTGCCGGTAATGCTGACGGCTGGTCGCGCTCGCGGTTGTCACGAAGACGAAAATACGCTGTGTGGTCCTTCGATTAATCATCCAGAGGCTGCGCTGCGCCTACGTGCCTATGTTCGAGAACCATTCACGAGGACTGGCCAGCTCGCTTGGGATTTTTGGCTGGACGTCGCGCACGTCTAAGTTTACGAGGTCGATTAGCATAAGAATCGAGCAAACCGCGTCGTTGGACTCTAAGTACTTATCCACCCATACCTTCTTACGAGTTGAAATGTTTTCAGAAGCTATTTGGTTCAAACAGGCGCGTTGTATGAAGTAAATAATTTTGTTGTAAGCGAAGTAGTTTGGGGGAACTTATTTTTGGTTTAATGGAAAGTTCTATATTTCTAGCCATAACGAGGTAGGATCTATTGTAATACGAATCCTTAAATCGGAGATTGTATTTAGATGATATAGATAATGCAACACGACAGCCGGTCGAATAAAGTTTTTGTAAAAGATACTATACGAAATTTGATAAAACGTTGCAAAGCACTTTGCAGCTTTGCAAGTTTAGCAAAGGAACGGTTCCCCCAACAGTTGCCATAACGTCCGCGTCCGGCAGGGATCAAGACACGCGTCGAATAGTTGCGCGTCACTGCGATAGATCGAATAACCCTGCGGCAGGATTATTCCAGAAGCGGTACCCCTCGTGCAATCGAGTGGAATAATCTATTCAATTTTATATCAGCCACCGAGTGGAACGCGATCGTATTATAAACTGACCGTGAATGAAACGAGCGGGATTACATCTGCTATATACCTATTACGCCATCTTCGGTAAAGAGATAAATTGTTTCTGGAATCGTTACTGGAATAGATCGTCGTGTGTGTCCAGCCAATCGAATCTCGCGATGGAATCATCCAATCATCGGCCACCGATCGTTCCTATTCCCCGGCTGTCCTTATTCCTACTGATTGCAACGGAATCGACAGTACTTGAAACGCATTATCGATATCTTTATTTGTCCTTAAGCTCCTTTTACCCAGATTAATCGGAGAACTTGTTTCCACAACGTAGTGACTACGACTGATCTACTACCGGAAGAAATTTAAATTAAACAAGAGATTGAAAATGATTCAGACGAAGATTCTGAGACTTTTGCTAATCGTAAGTTAAGGTATGAGAAGTGTAACATTGCGTAGGCAT